>NC_086097.1:92189467-92460368 GCF_963921235.1 Mobula hypostoma
CCCCACAAGGCTGTGTACTCAGCCCCCTGCTGTACTCACTGTACACCCATGATTGTGTAGTCAAGTTTCCATCGAACTCAATATATAAGTTTGCTGATGATACCACAATTGTAGGCCGTATCTCGAGTAATGATGAGTTTGAGTACAGAGAGGAAATTAAGAACCTGATGGGATGGTGCAAAGACAATAACTGATCCCTCAACATCAGGAAGACTAAGGATTTGGTTTTTGACTTCAGAAGGAGTAGCGGACCGCACGACCCAATTTATATCGGTGGTGCACAAGTGGAACAGGTCAAAAGCTTTAAGTTCCTCGGGGTCAATATCACAAATGACCTGACTTGGTCCAACCAAGCAGAGTTCACTGCCAAGAAGGCCCACCAGCGCCTTTACTTCCTGAGAAAACTAAAGAAATTTGGCCTGTCCCCTAAAACCCTCACTAATTTTTATAGATGCACCGTAGAAAGCATTCTTCTAGGGTGCATCACAACCTGGTACGGAAGTTGTCCTGTCCAAGACCGGAAAGCTGCAGAAGATCATGAACGCAGCCCAGCACATCACACGAACCAATCTTCCATCCATGGACTCACTTTACACTGCACGCTGACGGAGCAGTGCTGCCAGGATAATCAAGGACACGACCCACCCAGCCAACACTTTTTGTCCCTCTTCCCTCCAGGAGAAGGTTCAGGAGCTTGAAGACTCATACAGCCAGATTTGGGAACAGCTTCTTTCCAACTGTGATAAGACTGCTGAATGGATCCTGACCCGGATCTGGGCCGTACCCTCCAAATATCCAGACCTGCCTCTCGGTTTTTTTGCACTACCTTACTTTCGATTTTCTATTTTCTATTTATGATTTATAATTTAAATTTTTAATATTTACTATCGATTTGTACTCCAGGGAGTGGGAAGTGCAGAATCAGATATCGCTGTGATGATTGTACGTTCTAGTATCAATTGTTTGCCGACAATAAAGTATAAAGTACAAATTATCCCAAGAAATCACCAGTAATCCTATACTCAGTCACATCTCCCCAATTCACTAGTAATCCAGTACATAATCACATCCCCCCAAATCACCAGTAATCTTGTACACAGTAACACTCCACCCAAATCAGCAGTAATCCTGTACACAGTCACACACCCCCTAATCACTAGTAATTCTGTACACAGTCACACTCCCCCCAAATCAGGAGTAATACTCAACACAGTGACACTCCCCCAAATAACTAGTAATCCTGTACACAGTCACATCCCCCCAAATCACTAGAATCCCAGTACACAGTCACATCCCCCCAATTCTCTTGTAATCCTGTCCACAATCACACAACCCCAAATCACTACTAATCCAGTACAGAGTCACACTCCCCCCAAATCAGCAGTAATCCTGTACACAGTCACACACCCCCTAATCACTAGCAATCCTGTACACAGTCACACTCCCCGAAATCACGACTAATCCTTTACACTATGACATTCTCCCCAAATCACCAGTAATCCTGTACACAGTTACACTGCCTGCAAATCACAAGTAATCCTGTACACAGTCACATCATCCAAATCACCAGTAATCCTTTACATAGTCACATTCCCCCTAATCACTAGTAATCCTGTACACAGTCACATCCCCACAATTCACTTGTAATCCTGTCCACAATCACTCACCCCCAAATCACTACTAATCCAGAACAGAGTCACACTCCCCCCAAATAGGCAGTAATCCTGTACACAGTCACACACACCCTAATCACAAGTACTCCTGTGCAGTCACATCACCCCAAATCACTAGTAATTTTGTACACAGTCACAGTCCCCTAAATCACTACTCATCCTGTATACAGTCACACCCCCTCAAATCATTAGTAATCCTGTACACAGCCAAACTCCCTCGAAATCATGAGTAATCCTTTACACAATGACATTCCCCCCAAATCCCTAGTAATCCTGTACACAGTTACACTGCCCGCAAATCACTAGTAATCCTGTACACAGTCACATCGTCCAAATCACCAGTTATCCTGTACACAGTCAAATTCCCCCAAATCAACAGTAATTCTGTAAACAGTCACATTCCCCAAATCACTGGTGATCTTGTACACAAGCACATCACCCCAAATCACTAGTCATCCTGTGCACAGTCCCCCAATCACTAGTAATCCTGTACACAGTCACATTCCTCCAAATCACTTGTTATCCTGTCCACATCACACACCCCCAAATCACTAGTAAGTCAGTAAACAGTCACACTCCCCCAAATCACTAGTAATCCTGTGCACAGACCCACAACCCTAAATCACTATTAATTGTGCACAGTCACAAACACCCCAAATCACAAGTAATCCTGTACACAGTCACACACCACCAAATCACAAGCAGTACTGTATACAGTCACACACCCTCAAATCACAAATAATACTGTACACAGTCACCCTCCCTCTAAGTCAGTAGGAATCCTTTATACAGTCACACTCCCCAAATCACTAGTAATCCTGCACACAGTCACACTCCCCCAAAGTGACCAGTAATCCTGTATGCTGTCACATCCACCAAATCTCTAGTAATCCTGTACACAGTCACATCCCCCCAAATGACTAGTACTCTTGTATGCAGTAACACCCCGCAAATCAGTAGTAATCCTGTACAGTCACATTCCCCCCAAACCACTAGTAATCCTTTACACACTCACATCCCTCCAAATCACTGATAATCCTGTCCACAGTCACACACACTAAAATCACCAGTCATCCTGTAGACAGTCACATCCGTCCAAATCACAAATAATCCAGTACAGTCACACTTCCACAAAATTAGTAGTAATCCTGTACAAAATCAACCCCCCCAAATCACTCATAATCCTGTACACAGTCACATCACTCCAAATCATTAGGCATCCTGTGCACAGTCACAGTCCCCTTAATCACTAGTAATCCTCTACACAGTCACATCCCCCCAGATCACTAGTAATCCTTTACACCAGCAGTCCCCAACCACTGGGCCGCAAAGCATGTGCTACCGGGCTGTAAGGAAACGATATCAGTCAGCTGCACCTTTCCTCATTCCCTGTCATGCACTGTTGACCTTGAACACAGGGTTGCCAACTGTCCCGTATATTGGGCTAAATTGGTTTGTCCCATACGGGACAGCCCTTGTCTCGTATTTCCCCCACTAACGTAGAGCGTTCCTATGAAACCTTTCATGCCGAAATGGTGTGAAGCGAAGAAGCAATTACCTTTAATTTATAAGGGAAAAATTTTTGAGTTTTCCCAGACCCCAAAAATACCTTCCAAATCATACCAAATAACACATAAAACCAAAAATAACACTAACCTATCAATGGAGGGGAGGAGAAGATGGCGTGATGCAACGCGCACAGCCTCTCCAGTGAATGATATCTGTATTTGTCAAGTAGGATACCGTGCATAATCCTGATTTGATGAAGACAGACGTGAGAAGCACGGAGGAACATCTGGAGAAACTTCTGAAATGCCCGCTTCACTGCCGCTGCTACTGTGCAATCGAGAATCTCCGGAGGAGAAGGCCCCGAATCCTTGGCTTTGCCTATTGCCTGTTGCCAGGGCTGGGGTCGAAGCACTTGGCAGAGATGGTGCTCGGTGTCAGAGGGCTGGTCAGAGGCTCGAATTTATCGAGTGGAATCAAGAGTCGGCTCTGGTCGGGTGCTTCTAGGGTGCTGCATGGGCAAGTTTGCGGTGCTGGAGGTTCATGGTAGGGTGTGTTTCTCCCTTCTACCATATGTGTGAGATGATGGGACTTTGAAGACTTCGAGATTTTTTTTTACCGTGTCCATGGTCTGTTCTTTATCAAATTACGGTATTGCTTTGCACTGTTGTAACTATATGTTATAATTATGTGGTTTTCGTCAGTTCTTTTCGTCTTGGTCTGTCTTGTGTTTCTGTGATATCATACTGGAGGAACATTTTTTTCATTTCTTACTGCATGCATTACTAAATGACAATAAACGAGGACTGCGTGTCCTCATAATATAATCTAATCTAAAAACAGGAATGATGTTATAAATACACAGCCTATATATAAAGTAGAAATAATGTATGTACAGTATAGCTGGGAAAATGAAGGCAAAACCGATGTGAGGGGGGGAAATTCGGCACAAACGCGCATGCGCACTCATGTGCCCGCGCAAAGCTTCATGGTCATGGTAGTCTTTCCTGGGGTAAAGTGTCCTGGGATTTGACTGCTACTTTTGTCCCTTATTTGGAAGTGAGAAAGTTGACAACCCTAACTGTAAAAGACATGTTGAGGTGAGTTTAACCGAACTTGAACACCCCCCACCTCCCCCCGGTCGGCCGGTCCGCAAGAATATTGTCAATATTAAACAGGTCCGCAGTGCAAAAAAGGTTGGGGACCCCTGCTTTACACAGACAAGTTTCCCACAAACCACTAGTAATTCTGTACACAGTCTCATCCCACCAAATCACTAGCAATCCAGTATACAGTCACCCCCCCCCACAAATCACGAGTAATACTGCACACAGTTACACACCCCCCAAGTCACTAGTAATTCTGTACACAGTCACACTCCCCGAAATCTCTAGTAATCCTGTACACAACACCCTCCCCTAAATCACTGGTGATCCTGTATACAGTCACATTCCTCCCAAACCACTAGTAATCCTCTACATTGTCACATCTCCCAAAATCACCAGTAATCCTGTACACAATAAGACTCCCGCAAATCACTAGTAATTCTGTACACAGTCACGTTCTCCCAAAATCACTCGTAATCCTGTCCACAGTCACACAGTCACATCCCCCCAAAATCACTGGTAGTCCTGTCCACAGTCACCCCCCCCCCCAAATCACTGGAAAAACTGTAAACAGTCACACCCCTCTGAATCACTAGTAATACTGTACACAGTCACACACCCCAAAATCTCTAGTAAGCCTGTATACATGCACACTGACCCCAAATTACTAATAATCCTGTACACAGTCACACTCCCCCCAAATCACTAGTAATCCTGTACACAGTCACGGTCCCCTAAATCACTACTAATCCTGTATACAGTCACAGCCCCCCAAATCATTAGAAATCCTGTGCACAGTCACACTTCCTCGAAATCATCAGTAATCCTTTACACAATGACATTCCCCCCAAATTCCTAGTAATCCTGTACACAGTTACAATGCCTGCAAATCACTAATAATCCCGTACACAGTCACATCGTCCAAATCACCACTTATCCTGTACACAGTCAAATTCCCCCAAATCACCAGTAATTCTGTAAACAGTCATACTCCCCAAATCACTGGTAATCTTGTACACAGTCACATGACCCCCAAATCACTAGGAATCCTGTATACAGTGTGACGAGAATACACATAAAATTAAGATGTTTGCTGGCCTAGGTTAGCATCAGTGACATCAGCAAGTGGTCTGCCACCTGCCCTCAGGGGAAGGAGAGATAAGGAACAATGGAGCAGCGTCTGGAGATGTGTAATGAAGGGACGTGGGAGAGAGAGCTGTCTGGAGCGGCTCCCCCTTTTGAACCCTGAACTGTTTGAAGTGATGGACAGGTGATACCCCAGCAGGGGGATAAAAAGGGACCGGTTTGCTAAGGCAGGACACACACACGCCACCCGAGGTAACGAGACCCTGGAAGTGGTACGCTTCTCACGAGTCGGTGGGAAGTACCAGACAATGGCCAGGGTGGAAAGGTTCTTTCTTAGTTCTAGTACTCCAGACTCCAACTGAGTGATCCATTTCTGCTGGTTTGGCAACCCAGTTACGGGGTACGTAACAACAGTCACATCCCCCCAAATCACTAGTAATCCTGTACACAGTCACACCCCCCCCAAATCACTAGTAATCCTGTACACATTCACACCCCCCCAAATCACTACTAATCCATCACACAGTCACACTCCCCCCAAATCATTAGTAATCATGTACACAGTCACACACACCCAAATCACTAGCAATCCTGTACACAGTCACATGACCCCCAAATCACTAGGAATCCTGTACACAGTCACATTCCTCCAAATCACTTGTTATCCTGTCCACATCACACACACTCAAATCACTAGTAAGTCAGTAAATAGTCACACTCCCCCCAAATCACTAGTAATCCTGTGCACAGACCAACACCCCTAAATCACGAGTAATCATGTACACAATCACAAACGCCCCAAATCACAAGTAATCCTGTACACAGTCACACACCCTCAAATCACAAATAATACTGTACCCAGTCACACACCCTCCAAGTCAGTAGAAATTCTTTATACAGTCACATTCCCCCCAACCACTAGTAATCCTGCACACAGTCACATACACCCAAATCACTAGCAATCCTGTACACAGTCACGGTCCCCTAAATCACTACTAATCCTGTATACAGTCACAGCCCCCCAAATCATTAGTAATCCTGTGCAGAGTCACACTTCCTCAAAATCATGAGTAATCCTTTACACAATGACATTCCCCCCAAATTCCAAGTAATCCTGTACACAGTTACACTGCCTGCAAATCACTAATAATCCCGTATACAGTCACATCGTCCAAATCACCAGTTATCCTGTACACAGTCAAATTCCCCCAAATCACCAGTAATTCTGTAAACAGTCATACTCCCCAAATCACTGGTAATCTTGTACACAGTCACATGACCCCCAAATCACTAGGAATCCTGTACACAGTCACATTCCTCCAAATCACTTGTTATCCTGTCCACATCACACACACTCAAATCACTAGTAAGTCAGTAAATAGTCACACTCCCCCCAAATCACTAGTAATCCTGTGCACAGACCAACACCCCTAAATCACGAGTAATCATGTACACAATCACAAACGCCCCAAATCACAAGTAATCCTGTACACAGTCACACACCCTCAAATCACAAATAATACTGTACCCAGTCACACACCCTCCAAGTCAGTAGAAATTCTTTATACAGTCACATTCCCCCCAACCACTAGTAATCCTGCACACAGTCACATACACCCAAATCACTAGCAATCCTGTACACAGTCACGGTGCCCTAAATCACTACTAATCCTGTATACAGTCACAGCCCCCCAAATCATTAGTAATCCTGTGCACAGTCACACTTCCTCGAAATCATCAGTAATCCTTTACACAATGACATTCCCCCCAAATTCCAAGTAATCCTGTACACAGTTACACTGCCTGCAAATCACTAATAATCCCGTACACAGTCACATCGTCTAAATCACCACTTATCCTGTACACAGTCAAATTCCCCCAAATCACCAGTAATTCTGTAAACAGTCATACTCCCCAAATCACTGGTAATCTTGTACACAGTCACATGACCCCCAAATCACTAGTAATCCTGTACACAGTCACATTCCCCAAATCACGAGTAAATCTGTACACCTGCACACTGTGACGAGAATACACATAGATTAAGATGTTAGCTGTCCTGTGCTGGCACCAGTGGGATCAGCAGTTTGTCTGCCACCTGTCTTCAGGAGAAAGAGAGATAAGGAAAACAATGGAGGAGCATTTGGAGATGTTAATGAAGGGATGGGAGAGTTTAACGGAAGGAGAGCTGTCAAGATGGCTCCCCCTTTGAACCCTGAACTGTTTGAAGTGATGGACAGGCGATACCCCAGCAGGGGGATAAAAAGGGTCAGGTTTGCTAAGGCAAGACACACACGACACCCCGAGGTAACGAGACCCTGGAAGCGGTGCGTCTCCCACAAACCAGTGGGAAGTTTTGGAAGGCTGGTCGTGGGACCAAGCCATAGACGCATAGGGTGGAAAGGCATGATCAGCGGGAACCTGGTGTGTGTCCGCTCTTGCCTGGGTGCCAGGTTCACCGCAGAGAAACGATCGTATCTGGAAACGGAGGGGTCACGGTCAGTGACCTCAGAAGACATCACAAAGGGCTCGCCCGAAAGCTGACTGCGAAGAATATCGAAGGTCTGTGTGGAAGCCGTTTGAATATTCATTCGTTTTGCTCTCTCTCTCCCTCCTCCCACTGTCCATCTCCCACGGCAGTGATTACAGTGAACTGAATTGAACTAAATTGAACTGAACTTTGTGTCACTTTGAAACTGGTCATTTACCCCTAGACGACAATAGAGCTTGATTGATCCTGTTATCCTAATTCTGAGTACATGTGTGTTTATCATTGCTGAACTGTTGCATTTATTATCCTTTTGATTAGAGTACTGTGTTGCTTGTTTCTTTAATAAAACTTTCTTAGTTCTAGTAATCCAGACTCCAACTGAGTGATCCATTTCTGCTGGTTTGGCAACCCAGTTACGGGGTACGTAACATAAGTGGGGGCTCGTCCAGGATTTTGAATGCTAAATTTGGGACGGAGTAAATTGATTGGGTTAAAATTCCCAAAAGAAAGAAAAGACAAACAGCAGAAATGGAGGTTAGGAATTTATAAAGGCGCCGACCTTGGAGGCATTAGAGGATGCCAGGAAAGCGGAATTGGCAGCTGTGGCCAAACGGTTGAATCTTGCTAAGGGGAAGTCAACAATGAGGAGAGAGGAGATACACAGAGCTATCGTAGAGCACTATGTATCTAAAGGTGTGTTTCCCCAAGGGGAGCTGGAGGTGGTGACTATTGAAAAACCTGCTGGAGACGCGGTACAGGTGCAGCTTGAAAAACTGAGACTCGAGCACGAGTTCCGGGTACAGCAGTTAGAACATGAAGAGGAAGCAGTTAGAAAGGCAGGAGAGAGAGTTAGAAAGGTGGGAGACAGAGAAACAGTTAGAAAGGCAGGAGAGCGAGAGACAGTTGGAGCGAGAAGAGAAAGAGAGGGACAAACAGTTGGAGAGAGAAGAGAAAGAGAGGCAATGGGAGCGAGAAGAGAGAGAGAGGCAGAGGGAAAGGGAATTTGAGCTGGAGAAGTTAATGATAAGGGCAGAGCAGGGGCCCGTGCCGAACCAAGGTGGAGGGTTCCGGGCGACCCAGGAGGTTAAGCTGGTTCCCCCATTTGATGATACCGACGTGGATCGGTACTTTCTCCATTTCGAAAAGGTTGCTACAAGTCAGGACTGGCCGAGGGATAAGTGGGCTGTTTTGCTTCAGAGTGTACTGAAAGGGAAAGCCCAACAAGCTTACTCAGCTTTGTCCGCGGAAGATGCCCAGAGGTATGAGGTGGTGAAGGAGGCCATCCTCAGGATTTATGAGTTGGTCCCGGAGGCATACCGGCAGAGGTTCCGGAATGCGAGGAAGCAGTGGGACCGCACGTATTTAGAGTTTGCCGGTGAGATGCAGACATATTGTGAGCATTGGTGCACCTCGAAGGGGGTAGAGGGGGATTATGACCGACTGCTACAGCTGATCCTGATTGAGCAGTTTAAAGGTTGTGTCCCTGAGGGTATGAGACCCTACCTAGATGAGAAAGAGGCAGCCACGTTAGCCGCAGCTGCTAAGTTAGCGGATGAGTATGCGTTGACGCATAAAATGAAGTTTGCCCCGAGTAAAGGCTACCAGAAGGGTAGTCAGGACGGCGGGGAGAGTCCGCCAGAAAAGTCAGAAAGTAAGCCGGGGACTAGTGAGAAGGATAAGGTAGACCGGGAGCAGTCTGGTATAATTGCGGGAAAGTCGGACACTTTGCGTCCAGGTGCTTTGCCCCAAAGAAGGAGACGGGAAAAGGAAAAACGGGGATTTTGACTGGCTGTATCGAGCTGGTAAACGAACCGCTAGGAGAGGACAGGTCTGCCAAAGTTCAGGAAGGGCGCGAGAGGTTTACACGGGAGCGTGTCAGTCATTGATATTGAAGAGTGTATTAGAGTTTAGCTCAGAGACCCAGACTGGGGAGGTCAAGATCAAAGGTACTGGGGGAGGGACAGAGGCAGTCCCTTTGCACCAGATACACCTACAAAGCAACTTGGTCTCTGGACTAGTCACAATCGGGGTGAGGCCCGAATTACCGATGAAAGGCGTGGAAGTCTTGCTCGGTAATGACCTCGCCGGGGGAATCGTGTTCCCAGCCGTGAGATTGACAGGTCAGCCTGCCAGCATTGAGGCCCCGCCCATGGACTCACAGGTTCATCACGGGACTGCCGAAATAAATTTAGCTGAGACGTTTCTGCCAGCGTTGTACGAGAAGGGGGTAGAAAGTGAAAAGAAGGAGTGTAGTGAAACAAGAGGTAGTGAGGGAGCTGAGACAGACTTAGCATTAGCCAGGAAAGAATTTGTGCAGACGCAGGAGCGAGACGAGGGGCTGATGGTTTTGGCAGAGACTGCTCTCTCTGACACAGACTTAACAAGGGAACTAGTAGGCTATTGTGTGGAGGAGGAAGTGCTAAGGAAGAAAGGGAGACCAAGTACTGTGCCCGCAGATGAGGAATAGGGGGTGGTGCAAAAGAGTTATGGGGATGAGGTTTTTAACCTGGCCCACAAGGTACCCCCCGGTGGACATTTTGCGGTGCTGGAGGAAACAGTTGGTGGAATCATGAAAGAGGTTTACCCGCAGGAAGGATATTATTGATTATGGCAGATGCGAACTGAGGCGGTCACAGGCTTTTGATATGCTAACAAATCTAGTCGGTGTTAGCGTAGAAATCAATGAAGCTAGGGTCCCCCTGATAAGAGAAGAAAACCATTTTAAAAAGATGAGTATGGTACCGACCAGATGGGAGAAGGCTATTGTTTTGGCCAGCTCTGCTGATAAGGTCTCTCCCTTAATCCCCGAACAAAGCGACTCTTTAGGAGAAGTAATTAAACGGCTTGCACACGTGTGTTTGATTGTCCCGAGGTGATGCAAAGAACTGGGACGTTGGGTGGTGTTTGTTACGCTAGTTCAGCCTGGTGAGCAACAACCCTATAGAATGAGTAATTCAGTGACGAAAGGGCTGACGAACACAGAGGTGTGTATTGGCAATGTAATACGGCTGTCTGAAGCCAGCTTGATAGTGAACCTTGAAAAAAATGAGTTCGGCCACACGAAGGTCACTTATCTGGGAATTGTGGTGACACAGGAGCAGCTGGCAGCGATGCAAGCTAAAGTGCAGGCTATCTCTGACATCCCAACCCCGACAGACAAGAGGGCCCTCAGAAGGCTCTTGGAGATGGTGGGGTACTGTAGGAAGTTTTGCAATAACTCTGCGGTTACTACCCCTCCCCCTCCTACTAAGCCCTTGCGAGAGAAAACTAAGTCAGAATGGGACGACCCTTGTTATTGTGGTCCGGGACGAAACCCAATGAGAAGTTACATTGATCGCAATTCATCAGTGTTTTTGGCCACTATGAAGTTTGCTAAGTTGGAGCCTGGTCTAAGGGATTATTAATAATACATATAAAAGGAACAGAAAATGTGATGGCTGACTGTCTGTCAAGGTGTTGACAACTTCAAATTCGCTGTATTAGCCAAATAACTGATAAAGATGTATATTTGTGTATCAAATAATGTATTCATGTTTGTAATTTTTACCCCGGTAAAAATCCTTAAAGGTGGGAGGTGTGACGAGAATACACATAGATTAAGATGTAGCTGGCCTGTGCTGGCACCAGTGGGATCAGCAGTTGGTCTGCCACCTGTCTTCAGGAGAAAGAGAGATAAGGAAAACAATGGAGCAGCATTTGGAGATGTTAATGAAGGGATGGGAGAGTTTAACGGAAGGAGAGCTGTCAAGATCAGCTCCCCCTTTGAACCCTGAACTGTTTGAAGTGATGGACAGGCAATACCCCAGCAGGGGGATAAAAAGGGACAGGTTCGCTAAGGCAAGACACACACGACACTCCGAGGTAATGAGACCCTGGAAGCGGTGCATCTCCCACAAGTCGGTGGGAAGTTTTGGAAGGCTGGTCGCGGAACCAAGCCATAGATGCACAGGGTGGAAAGGCACGATCAGCGGGAACCTGGTGTGTGTCCGCCCTTGCCTGGGTGCTAGGTTCACCGCAGAGAAACGATCGTATCTGGAAACGGAGGGGTCACGGTCGGTGACCTCAGAAGACATCACAAAGGGCTCGCCCGAAAGCTGACTGCGAAGAATATCGAAGGTCTGTGTGGAAGCCGTTTGAATATTCATTCATTTTGCTCTCTCTCTCCTTCCCCCCATTGTCCATCTCCTACGGCAGTGATTACTGTGAACTGAACTGAACTAAATTGAACTGAACTTTGCGTCACTTTGAAACTGGTCATTTACCCCTAGACGACGATAGAGCTTGATTGATCCTGTTATCCTAATTATGTGTACATGTGTGTTTATCATTGCTGAACTGTTGCATTTATTATCCTTTTGATTAGAGTACCGTGTTGCTTGTTTCTTTAATAAAACTTCCTTAGTTCTAGTAATCCAGACTCCAACTAAGTGATCCATTTCTGCTGGTTTGGCAACCCAGTTACGGGGTTCGTAACAACACTCACCCAAATCACAAGTAATTCCGTACACAGTCATATTCTCCCAAATCACTAGTAACGCTGTACACTGTCACACTCCCCCCAAATCACCACTAATCCAGTACACAGTCATACTCCCCCAAAATCACAAGTAATCCTGTACGCAGTCACACCCCCTTAATTCACTAGTAATCCTTTACCAGACACATCACACTAAATCACTAGAAATTCTGTACAAAGTCACATCCCCGCAAATCACAAGTAATCATCTACACAGTCACACTATCCCTAAATCACTAGTAATCCTTTACACAGCTATATACTTCCAAATCACCAGTAATATTGTACACAGTCAACTCCCTCCAAATCACTAGGAATCCTTTACACAGTCAAACTCCCTCAAAATCACTAGTAGTTCTGTACACAGTTACTTCCCACCAAATCAATTGAAATCCTGTACACAGTGACATCCCCCAAATCACTCATAATCCTGTACACAGTCAGATTCCCCCAAATCACTAGTAATCCTGTACACTGTCACACTCCCCCAAATCACCATTGATCCAGCACACAGTCACAAGTAATCCTGTACACAGTCAGCCCCTCTAAATTACTAGTAATCCTTTACACAGTCACATCACACTAAATCACTGGAAATTCTGTACAAAGTCACATCCCCACAAATCAGTAGTAATCCTCTACACAGTCACACTCCCCTAAATCACTAGTAATCCTGTACAGAGCTATAGACTCCCAAATCACCAGTAATACTGTACACAGTCAAGTCCCTCCAAATCACTAGGAATCCTTTACATAGTCACACTCCCCCAAAATCACTAGTAATCCTGTACAGAGTCACAATCCCCCAAATCACTAATAGTCCTGTACAGTTACACACCTCAAAATCACTAGCAATCCTGTACACAATCACTCCCCCACAAATTACTAGTAATCCTGTCCACAGTCACACTCCCCCAAATCACTAGTAATCCTGTACACAGTCACATCACCACAAACCACTGTACACAGTGACACACTGCTAAATCAGTCATAATCCTGTACACAGTTACTCTCCCTCCAAATCACTAGTAATCCTTTACACAATAACACTCACCCCAAATCACTAGTAATTTTGTACACAGTTACACTCCCCTCAAATCACTAGTAAAGCTGTACACAGTCACACTCTGGCAAATCACAAGTAATCCCATACACTGTCACACACTCAAATCACTAATAACCCTCTACACAACCACATCCCCCAAAACCACTAGTAATTATTTACACAGTAACACTCCTGCAAAAAAACTAGTAATCCTGTTGCAAAAAACTAGTAATCCTGTACAAAGTCACAACCCCCTAAATCACTAGTAATCCTGTGCACAGACCCACACCCCTAAATCACTAGTAATCCTGTACACAGTCACACACCCGCAAATCACAAGTAATATTGTACATAGTCACACATCCCCTAAATCACCAGTAATCCGGTACACAGTTAACACCCCCAAATCACTTGTAATACTGTACACAGTCACACCTCCTTCAAATCACTAGGAATCATTTACACAGTCACACTCTCCCCTAAGCACCAGTAATCCTGTACAGAGTAACACTCACCCAAATCACTAGTAACCCTGTACACAGCAACACACCCGTAAATCACTAGTAATTCTGTACACAATCACATTCCCCCAACTGACTAATAATCCTGTACACAGTCACTCTCCCCCTAATCACCAGTAATCCTGTACACATTCACATCCCCCCAAATCAGCAGTAATCCTGTACACAGTCACATCCCCCCAAATCACTAATAATGATGTACAGTCACACTCACACAAATCACTAGTAAAGCTGTACACAGTCACATCTCCCCAAATCACTTGAAATCCTGTACACAGTCACATTCCCCAAATCACTAGTAATCCTGTACACAGTTACACTCCCTCAAAATACGAATGATCCTGAAAACTGTCACATCCCCGCCAAAACACTATTATTCCTGTACATAGTCACATTCCCCAAATCATGAGTAAATCTGTACACCTTCACACTCACCCAAATCACTAGTAATTCCATACACAGTCACATTATCCCAAATCACGACTAACCATGTACACAGTCATATCCCCCAAATCACTGCTAATCCAGTATACAGTCACACTCACCCCAAATCACAAATAATCCTGTATACAGTCACACCCCTTTAAATCACTAGAAATTCTGTACAAGTCACGTCCCCACAAATCACTAGTAATTCTCTACACAGTCACACTCCCCTAATTCACTAGTAATCCTGTACACAACTATACACTCTCAAATCACCAGTAATACTGTACAGTGACCCTCCTCTAAATCACTAGTAATCCTTTACACAGTCACACTCTCCTAAATTACTAGTAACCTGTACACAACTATACACTCTCAAGTCACCAGTAATACTGTACACAGTCACACTCCTCCAAATCACTAGGGAACCTTTACACAGTCACACACCCCAAAATCAATAGTAATCCTATACACATTCACACCCCCAAATTACTAGTAATCCTGTACACAGACACAAACCCCCCAAATCACAATCATTTTATACACAGTCACACACCACCAAATCACTAGTAATCTTGTACACAGTCACACTCCCTCCAACCACTGGTAATCCTTTACAAAATGACACTCACCCCAAATCACTAGTAATCTTGTACACAGTCACACTCCTCCAAATCACTAGTAATCCTGTACACAGTCACATTCCCCCAAAATCACTAGTAATCCTGTACACAGTCAGAGTCCCCCTAATCACAAGTAATCCTCTACAGAGTCACATACCCCCAAAGCACTAGTAATCATTTACACAGTCAAATTCCTCCCAAACCACTAGTAATTCTGTACACACTCACATCCCACCAAATCACTTGTAATCCGGTACATGGTCACAGCTCCCCAAATCACAAGCAATCCTGTACACAGACACATTCCCCCCAAGTCACTAGTAATCATGTACACAGTCACATCCCCCAAAATCACTAGTAATCCTGTACACAGTCACATTCCCAAAAATCACTAGTAATCCTGTACATAGTCACATTTCCCCCAAACCACTTGTAATCCTGTACACAATCACATCACTCCAAATCACCCATACTCCTGTCCACATTCACACACCCCTAAATCACTAGTCATCCTGTACACAGTCATAACAGCACAAATCACAACTAATCCAGTACACAATCACACTCCCCCAAATCAGTAGTAATCCTGTACATAGTCACATCACCCCAAATCACTACTAATCCAGCACACAGTCACACTCCCCCAAATCACTAGTAATCATATACACAGTCACACACCCACAAATCACTAGTTATCCTGTACTCAGTCATACACCCCCAAGTCACTAGTAATCATATACAGTCACACACCCCCAAATCTCTAGTTATCCTGTACACAGTCGCATCACCCCAAATCACTAGTAATCCTGTACACAGTCACACTCCCTCCAAATCACTAGAAATCCTTTACACGATGACACTCACCCCAAATCACTAGTAATCTTGTACACAGTTACACTCCCCAAAATCACTAATAATTCTGCACACAGTCACACACCCCCAAATCACTAGTAATCCTGTACACAGTCACATTCCCTCAAAATTTACCTAGTCAAATTCTCCCCAAATCACTAGTAATTCTGTATGCAATCACATCCCACCAAGTCACTGGTAATCCTATATACAGTCACAGCTCCCCAAATCACAAGCAATCTTGTACACAGTCACATTACCCCCAAACCACTAGTAATCCTGTACACTGTTCCATCCACCAAAATCACTAGTAGTCCAGTACACTGTAACACTCCCGCCAATCACTACCAATTCTGTACAGAGTCACATTCCCCCCAAATCGCTAGTTATCCTGTATAGAGTCACACTCCCCCAAATCACCCATAATCCTGTCCACATTTACTACTCACGAGTATTTCTGTAAACGGTCACACCCCCCAAATCACTAGTTATCCTGTACATAGTCATATCACCCCAAATCACTAGTAGTCCAGTACACTGTAACACTCCTGCAAATCACTACTAATTCTGTACAGAGTCACATTCCCCCCAAATCACTAGTAATTCTGTACACAGTCACACTCTGCTAAATCACTAGTAATCCTTTACACAATGACACTCACCCCAACTCACTAGTAATCTTGTACACAGTTTCACTCCCCCCAAATCACTAATAATCCTGTACACAGTCACACTCACCCCAAAACACTGGTAATCCTGTACACTGTCACATCCCCAAATTAACTAGTAATCCTGTACACAGTGTGAGGGGATTCAGGAGTACCCCTATTAACTGTTTGGAGAGAGACATTTATCATTGATGGTTTGTTTGGAAAGGAGAGAGAGACAGAGTTATTTACCACTGATATGTTGCTTTTGAAAAGAGAGAGAGAGACGAAGATTAACGGTTGGACTGTCACTTTAAGGCATTGGAAGTAACTTTGGATTTTTACTGAGTTTGGAGTTGGAGACAGCACCGAGCAGCTCGAAGGTTGCTATGGTGACCGAAGGCTGGTTGTTGATGTTACTTCCAAGGACATGTTGCCTGCTTGTGCACTCCTTTACAGACAAAGGAAGGAGGGACTCTTTGAATGACAGGTGATGCTCAGCCTGGTGAAATAAATGGGAGATCAGATGATACAGACCTCAGGACACATGATCTGGACACTGAATGAGCATTGCTGTGCCCGCAGAGAAAGTGGGTTTTGGAGGATCGATCAGGTGGATCGATTCCAAATTGCTATTCCATCAGTGAAGAAGGGGTTGACTGGTGGGGAGTTGTCTATGTGTCCACCCTTGCTGGGGTGTTAGCTCCACCACAGGAAGACCGGTCCCCCTGGTTAAAGTCACAGTCGGTGACTTGTGAAGGATTTCGGAGGACGACGAGAAGATCGATGGCATCAGCTCACCTGAAGACTCAACTCACTCACTCTCTCTCTCCATCACTACTCAACTAAATACCACGAACTGAACTGAACTTTACTCAACATCGTAAGACTGTATCTTTTTACCCCTAGACTGAAAGAAACTTGGTTTTTTCATACATATATATTCCACACTTACTTTTATATATAATCATGCTAACCTGTTTGATTTATCTACACTCATATTACTGTATTGCGTAGTTACTAATAAATATTAGTAGTTTATAGCAATACAAGACTCCAAAGTGTTTTCCGTCTCTGCTGGTTCTTTATCCCCGTCACGGGGTCCATGACAACAGTCACAACCCCCCCCCAAATCACTCGAAATCCTGCACACAGTAACACTCCCGCAAATTACAAGTAATTCTGTTCACAGTCACATCCCCCAAATCACTAGTAAGCCTGTAAACAGTCACACCCCCCCCAAATCACTAGTAATCTTGTGCACAGACCCACACCCCTAAATCACTAGTAATACTGTACACAGTCAAACTCCCTCCCAGTTGCTAAGAATCCTTTACACAGTCGCATTCCCCCCAAATCTCTGGTAATACTGCGCAGAGTCACACTCCTCCAAATCACTAGTAATCCTGCACACAGTCACACTGCACCAAGTCACAGCTAATCCAGTACACATTGCACTCCCCCAAAATCAGTAGTAATCCTGTACAAAGTCACCCCCCCAAATCACTAGTAATCCTGTACACAGTCATATTCTCCCAAATCACGAGTAACCATGTACACAGTCACATCCCCCAAATCGCTAGTAATCCTGTACACAGCCAAACTCCCCCAAATCACTAGAAATCCTGCACGCTGTCACACTCCCCCCAAATCACCACTAATCCAGTACACAGTCACACTCCCCCCAAATCATAAATAATCCTGTACACAGTCACACCCCGCTAAATCACTAGTAATCCTTTACACAGTCACATCGCACTAAATCACTAGTAATCCTGTACAAAGTTACATCCCCACTGTCACCATGGGGGTGTTGGGAATGGACCCAAATGCACGACACAGACACTGAAGTACAAAGAACAGGACTTGACTAGAGGAGGGACGTGACAGGATACAGACAAGGAGCAGAGACAAGAATGCAGACTAGGGCTTGGACCCCAAGCCAGAGACTGGACAAGGACCCAGAACCTGGGTCTTGCCTCGGGCTCGGGCCACAGAACCAGGCATGGACATGACATGACTGCAGGACTGGAGGCTGGGGTCTTGAGGCTTGAGGCTTGAGTCTGGGGTCTTGGTCTTGAGGTTTGAGCTTGGAGACAGGCTGGGTTCTTGGTATTGAGGCTTCAAGCTTGGAGAGAGGCTTGGGGTCTTGGTCTTGAGGCTTGAGCTTGGGGACAGGCTGGGGTCTTGGCCTGGAGGGTTGAGCTTGGAGACAGGTTGGGGTCTTGGTCTAGAGGCTTGAGCTTGGAGACAGGCTGGGGTCTTGGTCTTGAGGCCTGCAGGCTGGGGTCTTGGGTCTTGGGTCTTGGGTCTAGGGTACTTCGAGGCTTGGGTATGGACTTTGAGCCAGAGACTGGGCAAGGACCCAGAACCTGGGACTTGACTTGGGCTCAGACTCCAGAACTAGGCGAGGACAAGACGAGGCTACAGGACTGGACATGGCTTGGGTGTGGAACTCCTGGGTAGGGTGAGACACAAGGACAGGACTCGGATAGGACTGGGCTAGGCACGACTGGACGAGGGCCTTCAGGAGCATGGAGCCTTGGACTAGAAGAGACAGGAACATGGAACACAGAGCCAGGACCACTACTTGGGAACAGGACGTAGGGCTGGGACTCATACACAGAACACTGAACATGAAAAGATGGATCCCAACACAAGGTGGCGGCAAACGGCCAGATCCACCTAGCGAGGATGTGGACACAGAGACAGATCCCAACACTAGGTAGCAGCAAACGGCCAGACCTACCTAGCAAAGGTGTGGACACTGAGAGACAATTCCACACAACAAAAGACAGTTCTTTATCTTGACCTAACAAGGCTCCGGTCTTGCTCAGCGATACAGGCTGGGTAAACAGGTGGGGTATCCAGGTTAGGTGAGCAGGCAGAGAGTTAGGCAAGTGGAGAAAGACAAGGAGGGGAACAGGACAGTCCAGCTGGGAATCCCTGGTTTGCAAAGGTATTTATGTCTCAGCCCCAAAATGAGAAATATGTGCCCACAACAGAAACTGGGGAAAACCAGAATCCCCGGAACAAGGAACCATGGACTGGACTGTGAACCAGAACACGGACTTCACGGACCGGACTATGACACCCACAAATCACTGGTAATCCTCTACATAGTCACACTCCCCTAAATCACTAGTAACCTGTACACAGCTATACACTCCCAAATCACCAGTAATACTGCACACAGTCAACTCCCTCCAAATCACTAGGAATCCTTTACACAGTCACACTCCCCCAAAATCACTAGTAGTGCTGTACAGAGTCACAATCCCCCAAATCACGAATAATCCTGTACAGAGTCACACTCCACCAAATTACTAATAATCCTGTACACAGTCACACCCTCAAATCACTAGTAATCATTTACACAGTCATATCCCCCCAAATCACTAGTAATCCTGTACACAGTCACTGCCCCCCCCAAATTACCAATAATCTTGTACAGAGTCACATCCTCCCAAATCATTAGTAATCCTGTACACAGTCATATTCCCCCAACTCACTAGTAATCATGTACACAGTCACACTCCCCCCAAATCATTAATAGTCCTATACACAATCACACTCCCCCAAATCACTAGTAATCCTGTACAGAGTCTCATCCCCCCAAATCACCAGTAATTGTCTACACAGTCACATTCCCACCAAATCACTAAAAATCCTGTACACAGTCACACCCCTCCAAATTACTCGTGATCCTGTACATATTTACACCCCGCCAAATCACCAGTAATCCTGTAAACAGTAACAGTCTCGCAAATCAATAATAATCCTGTACAGAATCACACTCCCCACAAATCACTAGTAATCCTTTACACAGTCACATCTCCCCAAATCACCAGTAATCCTCTACACAGTCACATTCCCCCCAAATCACTAAAAATCCTGTACACAGGCACATCCCTCCAAATCACTCGTGATCCTGTCCACAGTCAACCACCCCCAAATCAATAGTAAGCTTGTAAACAGTCATACTCCACCCAAATCACTAGTAATCCTATGCACAGACACACCCCTAAATCACTAGTAATCCTGTACAGTCACACACCCCCAAATCACCAATACTACTGTACACAGTCACAATTCATCCTAATCACTAGGAATCCTTTACGCAGTCACATTACCCCCAAAATCTCTAGTATCCTGTGCAGAGTCATACTCCCCCAAATCACTAGTAATCCTGTACACAGTCACATCTCCCCAAATCACTAGTAATCCTGTACATATTTACACCCCGCCAAATCACCAGTAATCCTGTAAACAGTAACAGTCTCGCAAATCAATAGTAATCCTGTACAGAATCACACTCCCCACAAATCACTAGTAATCCCTTACACAGTCACATCCGCCCAAATAACAAGTAATCCTGTACACAGTCACATCATCCCAAATCACTAGTAATTCTGTACACAGTCATTTCCACCAAATCATAAGTAATCCTGTATACAGTCACATTCCACCTAATCACTAGTAATCCTATACTCAGTCACATCCCCCAAAATCACTAGTAATGCTGTACACATCACATCCCACCAAATCACTAGTAATCCTGTACATAGACACATCCCCCCCAAATCACTCATAATCCTGTCCACAGTCACACACACCCAAATCACTAGAAAGCCTGTAAACAGTCACACTCCCTCCAAATCACAAGTAATCCAGTGCACAGTCACACACCCCTAAATCACTAGCAATCCTGTAAAAAGTCACACTTCCCCCAAATCAATACTAATCCAATACACAGTCACATCCCCCCAATTCACAGTAATCTTGTACACAGTCATACACCCCCAAATCACTAGTAACCTTGTACAATCACATCCTCCCAAATCACTAGTAATCCTGTATACAGTCACATCCCCCCAAATCACTAGTAATACTGTAAACCGTCACACACCCCCAAATCACTAATACTGATGTACTCAGTCATAATTCGTCCTAATCACTAGGAATCCTTTACGCAGTCACATTACCCCCAAAATCTCTAGTATCCTGTGCAGAGTCACACTCCCCCAAATCACTAGTAATCCTGTACACAGTCACATCCCCCCAAATCACTAGTAATTCTGTACATATTTACACCCCGCCAAATCACCAGTAATCCTGTAAACAGTAACAGTCTCACAAATCAATAGTAATCCTGTACAGAATCACACTCCCCACAAATCACTAGTAATCCTTTACACAGTCACATCCGCCCAAATCACCTATAATCCTGTATACAGTCACATCCCCCCAAATCACAAGTAATCCTGTACAGAGTCACACTCCCCGAAATCACTAATAATCCTGTACACAGTCAGACACCCCAAAATCACTAGTAATCCTGTACACAGTCATATCCCGCCAAATCATGAGTAATCCTGCACACAGTCACATCACCCCAAATCACTAGTAAACCTGTACACAGTCACATCCCCCCATCACTAGTAATCCTGTACACAGTCACACTCCCCGCAAATCACTAGTAATCCTGTACACAGTCATATACCCCCAAATAGACATTAGACAATAGACAATAGGTGCAGGAGTAAACCATTCGGCCCTTCGAGCCAGCACTGCCATTCACTGTGATCATGGCTGATCATCCACAATCAGTATCCAGTTCCTGCCTTATCCCCATAACCTTTGATTCTGCTATCTTTAAGAGCTCTATCCATCTCTTTCTTGAAAGCATCCAGGGACTTGGCCTCCACTGCCTTCTAGGGCAAAGCATTCCACATATCCACCACTCTCTGTGTGAAAAAGTTTTTCCTCAACTCCGTTCTAAATGGCGTACCCCTTATTCTTAAACTGTAGCCTTTGGTTCTGGACTCACCCATCAGTGGGAACATGCTTCCAGCCTCCAGCATGTCCAATCCCTTAATAATCTTATATGTTTCAATCAGATCCCCTCTCATCCTTCTAAATTCCAGTGTATACAAGCCCAGTCGCTCCAATCTTTCAACATATGACAGATCTGCTATCCTGGGTATTAACCTTGTGAACCTACGTTGCACTCCCTCAATAGCAAGAATGTCCTTCCACAAACTTGGAGACCAAAACTACACACAATACTCCAGGTGTGGTCTCACCAGAGCCCGGTACAGCTGCAGAAGGACCTCTTTGCTCTTACACTCAATTCCCCTTGTTATGAAGGCCAGCATTCCATTAGCTTTCTTCACTGCCTGCTGTACTTGCATGCTTGCTTTCAGTGACTGATGTACAAGAACACCTAGATCTCATTGTACTTCCCCTTTTCCTAACTTGACTTCATTTAGATAATAATCTGCCTTCCTGTTCTTACCATCAAAGTGGATAACCTCACATTTATCCACATTAAACTGCATCTGCCATGCATCTGCCCACTCACCCAGCCTGTCCAAGTCACCCTGCATTCTCATAACATCCTCCACACATTTCACACTGCCACCCAGCTTTGTGTCATTGGCAAATTTGCTAATGTTACTTTTAATTCCCTCATCTAAATCATTAATATATATTGTAAACAGCTGTGGTCCCAGCACTGAACCCTGCGGTACCCCACTGGTCACCGCCTGCCATTCCGAAAGGGACCCGTTAATCGCTACTCTTTGTTTTCTGTCAGCCAGCTAATTTTCAATCCATGTCAGTACTGTGCCCCCAATACCATGTGCCCTAATTTTGCCCACTAATCTCCTATGTGGGACTTTATCAAAGGCTTTCTGAAAGTCCAGGTACACTACATCCACTGGCTCTCCCTTGTCCATTTTCATAGTTACATCCTCAAAAAATTCCAGAAGATTAGTCAAGCACGATCTCCCCTTCGTAAATCCACGCTGACTCAGACCAATCCTGTTACTGCTATCCAGATGTGTCGTAATTTCATATTTTATAATTGACTCCAGCATCTTTCCCACCACCGACGTCAGGCTAACCGGTCTATAATTCCCTGTTTTCTCTCTCCCTCCTTTCTTGAAATGTGGGACAACATTAGCTACCCTCCAATCCACAGGAACTGATCCCAAATCTATAGAACATTGGAAAATGATTACCAATGCGCCCACGATTTCTAAAGCCACCTCCTTAAATACCGTAGGATGCAGACCATCAGGACCCGGGAACTTATCAGCCTTCAGACCCAACAGTCTATCCAACACCATTTCCTGCCTAATATAAATTTTCTTCAGTTCATCCATTACCCTAGGTCCTTTGCCCGCTATTATACCTGGGAGATTGTTTGTGTCTTCCTTAGTGAAGACAGATCCAAAGTACGTGTTCAACTCGTCTGCCATTTCCTTGTTCCCCATAATAAGTTCACCTGTTTCTGTCTTCAAGGGCACAATTTTGGTCTTAACTATTTTTTTCCTTTTCACATACCTTAAGAAGCTTTTACTATCCTCCTTTATATTCTTGGCTAGTTTACCTTGGTACCTCTTTTTTTTCTCCGCGTATTGCCTTTTTAGTTATCTTCTGTTGCTCTTTAAAAGTTTCCCAATCCTCCGGCTTCCCACTCATCTTTGCTATGTTATACTTCTCTTTTATTTTTATACTGTCCATTACTTCCCTTGTCAGCCACAGCCTCCCTTCACTCCCCTTAGGATCTTTCTTCCTCTTGGGAATGAACTGATCCTGCACCATCTGCATTATTCCCAGAAAAACCTGCCATTGTTATTCCACTGTCATCTCTGCTGTGGTATTGTTCCATTGAACTTTACCCAGCTCCTCCCTCATAGCACCATAGTTCCCTTTGTTCAACTGTAATACCGACACTTCCGATTTTCCCTTCTCCCTCTCAATTTGTAGATTAAAACCTATCATATTATGGTCACTAGCTCCTAATGTCTCCTTTACCTCGAGTTCCCTGATCAAATCTGGTTCATTGCACGACACTAAATCTAGAATTGCATTCTCTCTGGTAGGCTCCAGTACAAGCTATTCTAAGAATCCATCTCGGAGGAACTCCACAAACTCCCTTTCTTGGGGTCCAGTACCAACCTGATTCTTCCAGTCTCCCTGCATGTTGAAATCCCCCATAACAAATCTCTACAAATCCTGTACACAATCACATTCCCCCCAAATCACTAGTAATTCTGTACACAGTCACATCCTCCCAAATCACTAGTAATTCTGTACACAGTCACATACCCCAAATTACTATTAATCTGGCACACATTCACACCCCGCCAAATTACTAGTAATCCTGTACACAGTCACATCACCCTATCACTAGTAATCTTGTACACAGTCACACTCTCCCCAAATCACCACTAATCCAGTACACACTCACACTTCACCCAAATCACTAGTAATCCAGTACACAGTCACATCACCCTATCACTAGTAATCTTGTACACAGTCACATCCCCCTAAATAACTAGTAATCCTGTACACAGTTACATCCCCCTAAATCATGAGTAATCCTGTACACAGTTACATCCCCCTAAATCATGAGTAATCCTGTACACAGTCACATCCCACCCAAATCACTAGTAATCCTGTACACAGTAACACTCCCGCAAATCACTAGTAATCCTACACACAGTCACATCCGCCTAAATCACTAGTAATCCTGTACACAGTCAAATTCCCCACAAATCATGAGTAATGCTGTACACAGTCACATCCCCGCCAAAACACTTGTAATCCTGTATACAGTCACACTCCCCCAAATCACTAGTAATCCGATACACTGCCACACTCCCCCAAATCACTAGTAATCCTGTACATAGTCACATCCCCCCAGATCACTAGTAATCCTGTACACAGTCACACTCCCCCCAAATCACTAGTAATCCTGTACACAATCACAGACTCCCGTGCACTAGGATTACCATTTACAAAATCACCTGCCTCTTACACGACAGCTCGCTGTAGTCTGTTGAGTTCACATTCAGTGTTAGTTTATGTGTTGAGCGGCGCTACGTGATGCAGCTTGGATTGCTTAGGATATGATCCACAGAGTTTAGACTAAGCTCTGTTAGACTAAGTGCTTATCTTGTGTGTGAGTGGAAGGGGATAGCTAAAGGAGTAGAATAGACTGCAACAAACAGGGATAAGATTATGTGCTACAATTGGGAGCTCAATGTAAATCCTTTTCTGTTGTAAATGTGTGTGGAACTTTTCTGAGAGTTTGGTCTGGATGTATGTGCAGATAACCACACCTGGAACTTTTCAGAGAGTTAGGAGTTGACATATGAGCAGGCAACCCTGCCTGGAACCTTTCCTGTGCTAGGATAAGTGTGAGGTTTGCCTTATGGAATGAGCCTTAGGAGACTGTGGACTGCGCATCTCCATTTAATTGTAAATCTAATTCCTCACTTTATGCCTCTGGTAATACACGGCGTATGCTAATGAATAGAAAATTTCCACTAATTATTGTCAGCACGTTAGCAAACTGATTGAAATCAGTTGATTCCTGTTAAACGATTAGGTTTCCAATCTTTAAGGTCATCAAATAGTTATTTGCAAGATCTGGATATGCCATAAGTAATCTAGGGGTTATTAAAGAACAACTCAGAGACTGTGAATTTAGTGAGAGGAAAGCTAATCACCTTCCCATGATATGCAGTCACATTATCATTGTCCTTTCTCTGACTGTCAGCGTCTTGAAGGGTCACATGGTTCTGAAATTCAATTGGTTCCAGTCCCAAAAACACCACAGCAAAAGGACCCATCAGAGATTGAGTATAATGTGGCAATTCACTCATTTCCTTCCTCCTCAAAGCATTTGGAGGGCCCATTCAGGAGTGGGATAAACACTTCCCGCTTCTCTGGACAGTTCCAGGATCATTGGGGACCTGAGTCACCCCAACCACAATCTATTCCAGCTGCTACCATCTGAAAAACAGTACCACAGCGTAAAAGCCAGGACCAACAGTCCTGTTTTTCCACGAGGCCATCAGACTGATTAACTCACACTGATCTGATTGTATTTCTAATTTACAATGACTCTACTAATTATTATAAATTATTATAAATTACTATGATTGCACATTTAGATGGAGATGTAACATAAAGATTTTTACTCCTCATGTATGTGAAGGATGTAAGAAATAAAGTCAATACAATTCAATTCCAAAGGAAAAGAGTTCATGTGTCATTGATTGGAGGTGGATTTTTCTCTGTGGGGTAACAGCAGTGATCTGGGTCGGTTTATCTGTACGGGGTATCGATACAGTTCTGAGATATGTCATCCTGTGTACAGCAAGTTTATTTTTACAGTGAGAGATCGGGCAGGAGGTGCAAGCAGGCACAATCGTGGCATTTTAGAGGCTTTTACGAGAAGGGAATAGAGGGGGAAAAATTCATCTGCAGATTAAAGATTAGCTTTATTTGTCACATGTAGATCGAAACAGTGTGCAATGCACCGTTTACACCAATGAGCAGCACTGCCCGTGGATGTACTGGGAGCAGCCATAAGCATTGCCATTCTTCTGTTGACAATATAACTTGCCCACAACTAACTAACCCTAATCTATATGTTGCTGGACTGTGGGAGGAAACTGGAGCACCCAGAGGAAACCCACATGGTTATGGGGAGAATGTACAGACTCCTTAAGGACAGCAGTGGGAACTGAACCCCCAATCGCTCATCGCTGGCACTATAAAGTTTCACCATTCAATTCTTCTAAATCCAGGCAGATGGATTTAGTTTTGGTTGACATCATGATTGGCCCCGACATTATGGGCTGAATGGTTTGTACCAGTGCTGTTCTATGTTCTAAATGTACTCAGTAAACATCATCAGTCACAAAAAGGACAGCAAAACACAGCAGATTTAAGAAATCTGAAATAAAAACAAAAATGTTAGGGATATTGAGACAGCATCTGTGGAGAATGAAATAGCTTCAGAACTACAAAGTTAATTCTGTTTCTCTCCCCACAGATGCTGCCTGATCTGCCTGGGAGTCCAGTATCTCTCATTATAGTTATCCACCAAGAATATCTACATAATTGGAACCCCATTGATAACCTGCAAGCATCCTGTCTGGGTAGTCTCCAGCCCCTTGGCATGAACATTGAATTCTCCAACTTCCGGTAATTCCCTCCCCCTCCCTTCCCCCATTCCATTTTCACTCTGTCCCCTCCTCTGGCTGCCTATCACCTCCCTCATGGTTCCGCCTCCTTCTACTGTCCACTGTGCTTTCCCCTATTCCTTCTTCACCTCTCCTGCCTACCACCTCCCTGTTTCCCCTCCCCCACCCCTTGACCCTTCCCCTTACTGGTTTTTCACCTGGACCCTACCAGCCTTCTCCTTCCCACCCTCCCCCCACCTTCTTTATAGGGCCTCTGCCCCTTCCCTCTACAGTCCTGACGAAGGGTTCCGGCCCGAAACATTGACTGATCGTTTCCACAGATGCTGCCCGACCTGCTGAATTCCTCTAGCATTTTGTGCATGCTGCTCACTCCCTTAATCACCTTGTTACAACACTCCAAGTCTTCTTCAATAGCATCTCCCAAACTCCCACGTCTACCACTAGAAACAGAACAACAAGATGTGCAGGAAATAACAATCTTTGCAGTGCCAGAGACCTGAGTTCAACCCTGAGTGACCTCAGATGCTGAGATAGTGGCAAGGAAGAAGCACCAGTGGGTCTTCGGGCAAAGTGGTGTTAGTGTATGAAATAACTGGACATTGATGAATGAAGATCAGACATTCTGTTCTTTATAATATATATGCCAATGACCTGATTATAATGATACTTCCTGATAAACTTCTCCAGCTGTAAAGAAGTGTATCTGCAGCCTGCTCTCCTGCACTCATGTGCTTTACGCATTTCACTGCACTAAGGAACATTGTACTGTTATTCTCAGACAGCAGATACGATCTCAGCTTTCCTTCCCAACACCCCAACTCTTAGAGCACGCGCTTGATTTTCAAGTATTTATCCAATGCCTTTTTGGAAGTTACTATTGACCACATGCTATACAAATGGAAATCTTTCTCAAGCACTTCACAGGCAGTGCTACTTTAAAAGTTCAATTTGCCGCTGACTTGGGAAATCAGCCAGCATAATCAAAGACCCCCCTCCGACCCTGGTCATTCTCTTATCACACCCCTCCCATCAGGCAGAAGATACAAAAATTTGAGAACACACAGCACCAGGTCCAAGGACAGCTTCTAGCTCAGTGTTAGAAGACTAGTTAGTGGACTTTTATACGAGGGGTGACTGATAAGTCCGTGGCCTAAGGTAGAAGGAGTCAATTTTAGAAAACCTAGCACAATTATTTTTTGCTACATTTACACAATTAGTCCAGCGGTTGTGGAACATACAGATCCCTTCTTTGTAGAAGTTGGTGTCTTGGACCTTCAGAAAGTGGTCTGCAGCAGGGGTGATTGATAGGTTCGTGGCCTAATGTAGAAGGAGATGAATTATTAACTTGAAACTTTCTACATTTTCACCCAAAGAGTTGAACTGCACGTGCATGTAACAAGAGCTATATAACCCATCTCCTTCTACCTTAGGCCACGAACTTATCAGTCACCCCTGCTGTGGACCACTTCTACAAAGAAGGGATCCGTATGCTCCACGATCGCTGGACTAAGTGTGTACATGTAGGAGGGGACTATGTTGAAAAATAAATATGCTAGGTTTTCTAAAATTGACTCCTTCTACTTATCAATCACCCCTTGTACAATAAAATTGAACGCTTGATCTCTCAGTCCACCTTGCAATTTACCTGTCTTTCTCTCCTGCACCTTCTCTGTAACTGTAACACATTACTCTGCATTCTGCTTTTGTTTTTCCTTTTGTAACACCTGGATATACTTATGTATGGGATGATCTGTCAGGGTTGCATCCAAATGAAAGCTTTTCATTGTATACAAGTACATATGGCAATAAACAAACTAATTCCCAATTACTGTTACGTCAGTAACCAAAGTGCACATCACAAGATCCCATAAAGAGCACTGGAGTGAAGCAGTTATATTTCGCAGAGTTAATTGAGTTGATTTGGCGCAGACTCTGGGAGAAATAGTCTTCTTCAAAGAGTGTCACAGGAGCATTTACATTCAGTTGAACCGTAGGTCTGGCCTTGATTTACCTTCCCGTTTCAAATCTGGAAGCTTTGAATATGCAATAAAGAAAAAGTTCAATTTTTGTTCATTTTTTTGCGCAGAGAGAGAGGGGCTTGGGGGCTGATGTTCTTGTGCTTTGTGTGGCAGGAGAAGGGTTTGGCGGGGATGATAGTGTTGCTGTTCGTTTTGTGTGTGGGTGGGTGTGGGAGTGTGGCATTGCTGTTTCCCTTGGACTGACTTCCATGTTTGTCTTTGTTCCGTAGTTATCTGGAGAAGATGAATCTCAGAGCTGTACACTGCTAACATACTTTGATAGTAAATGAACCTTTGAACATTTCAGTTCAGGAACTGGTTCACCAAATGAACGACCCACCTTCTAACTTAGTGACATATGTTTCTCCATTGAACAAAGGAGGGCAGGTATAGGATCTCAGTTTGAGATGCACTTCAAGACAAAGTAACTTCTGGATGTGAAACTTTGAGTGATGATAAGGCAGCAGATCTGGAGCAAGATGATGTGATAAAGAGTTAGATTTCAGTAGAAGCCAGTGGCAGTTCCAAGTAAACAACATGATCTCTGTCACGTAAGATCGAACACAGAGATGACTGCAAAGAGTTGAAAGACATTGTAAACAACTAAGAAGAGAAAATGATTTGTAAATTACATAAAGAAAGTCCACTGACTTGCCAATAGTCACAAGATGCTAACTGCCTCGGCTCAATTAAAACACACAGACTTCTGAAGTAAAATTGAAAAGATGATGAAATTAATCATCAGACTTCAGACTTCGTGTTTGCTTTTGGAAGCTTTACCACCACTGGGACCTCATATTAAAACTCAGGTAGACAATTACATTCATATAAGACCATAAGCTATAGGAGCGGAATTAGGCCATTGCCCTGACCAGTCAAGAATCTATCAACCTCTGCCTTAAATATACATAAAAACCTGGCCTCCACAGCTGCCTGTGGCAAAGAATTCCACAGATTCACCAGTTTCTGGCTAAAGAAATTCAGGCTCATCTTCATTCTAAAATGATGCCCCTCTAGTCTGAGGCTTAATCTCAGGTTTTCAGTGGTGTATCTAAGGTATGGCAGGTATGGCACCTGCCCTGGGCGCCACTTGAAGGGGGGGGGGCACCACTGAGCAGTTTCTTTTACAGTCAGACAAGCCATCCTCAGATAATGAAAAAAGAATTTTCTTCAGATGTATAATCTGTCTTTGATTATCACAGGTGAGAAGCACTAGGATGGCCTTATTTCAGAGCATTGTGTAAGAAAACCATGAAATGTTTCTTCACGAAGAAAGAAAGTGGAGCTGAAAGACGGAAGAGATGAAAGTTGGAGGTGGAGGAAGCCAAGAAGTTGAGCAAGTTCCTCATGCCCTTCTTTGAAAAGCCCGGAACAAGTAGTTCGACACATTCCATAGAGTTGCCTGCAGCTGCTACAAGTTTGTTAAAATCCAAAGGTGGATCAAGTACAAATGCGTCACAAGCCGAGGAGGAAGTCAAGTCAGATAAATCCGAGTATGACTAGATTAAGAGTGAGGATGCCACGGAGAACATGGACATGACAGGAGGGGATGACGGTGGTGGTGGTGATGTTGAGTTTATTGACAAGATTTTGCCTGACAAAATTGAACCTGATGACACTGAACCTAGTGAACTGGATGGTATCAAAGAGCCTCGAACTGTCATACCAGGAGCGTCTGAACAGCATGACACTGGACTTCTGAAGTTCGACAAGGACACTGGAAAAGCAATTCTGCCTGACGTGTTGAGAACAGAAATAATAAAGCTGGGTTTGAAGTATTTCCAGAACAGTGAGGGGCCTTTCCTACCAACAAGTAACCGCTCAATGAACAAAACTTGGTTCAAGAGGAAATTGGGAAATGGTCGTGGTGAGGAAGTGACTCGCTCATGGCTGGTCTATTCCCCTTCTAAAAAGTCTGCATTTTGTATCTGTTGTCTTCTCTATCCCTGGTCAGACCATCAATCCTCATTGCAGCAGGAAAGTGGATTCAACCAGTGGAAAGCACCTGAAAGGATTAGTGTTCATGAAAATGCCAAGAATCATCAGGAATGCTTCACACAGTGGAAAGAAATGGAAAGAAATTTAGCTGGAAACGGACGAGTTATTGACATGGTATTTCAGTCACAGGTTGAGAAGGAAAAGCAGAAGTGGTGTGATATCTTGACGAGAATCCTTCACTGCATAAAATTCCTTGTGACTCAGAACCTTGCTTTGCAAGGACACAGGGAGTCACTTCAGCTAGATGATGACTCCAATGTGGGAAATTTCCTTGGCTTACTGAAACTACTGGCCACCTTTGACCCTGTCATAAAAGAACACCTCACTCATTTGGAAAGTCATTCTGGATCCACGTCTTATCTTTCACCGGGTGTTCAGAACGAATTCATTCACATGATGGCATCCACTGTTCGCCAGAGTTTACTGAGAAGCACTCATAAAGCCAAGTACTATGGTCTCATGTTCGACTCGACTCCTGATCAGGCGCACCGTGAGCAGATGTCAGAATCAGCGAGGTATGTGGAAGTTGATTTTGAGAGGAAAACAGTCCGTGTTAGAGAGTCCTTCCTTGGTTTTATCCAGATAAGCCAGAAGGATGCTGACAGCTTGGTTGAAGACATCTTGAAACAGCTAGAGAAGGACGAAATGGAGCTACAAGATTGTCGGTCACAGTGCTATGACAATGCTGCTGTGATGGCTGGACACAGAAGAGGTGTTCATCAAAGAATAAGTGAGAAAAATAACCTGGCAGTGTTTGTGAATTACGACAATCTCTCAATCAACTTGGTGGGTGTACAAGCAGCCAAGCAGGATACAATGATGGTCACTGTTTTTGGAACTATCAAAGCTCTCTATGTGTTTTTCTCTCATTCAACACAGCGCTGGGAAAAACTCTAAAACGCCATGCCTTATGTTGTTAAGTTGGAATCCGAAACCAGGTGGAGTACAAGGACAGAAGCAGTGAAGCCCATCAACAAGTACCTTGAGGAGATAGTTCAAGTTCTCCAGGACACGATAGACAATGAAAACGAGACCAGTGAAACAAGAAGTGACGCAAGGCAGCTGTACAACCGCATGTTGAGTTACAATTTTCTGATTTTGTTCGGATTTTGGAACAAAGTACTCATTCACATTGACCGTATTCAAAAGAGGCTGCAGGATCCTAGCATGAACTTCCATGATGCTGCCCTGGATTTGAAAGCCCTCCAAGATGATTTTTATGATGAAAGAGAAGTGTTGGTCAGTGAGTCACTCGAAGAAGGAGTCGGTCTCTGTCAAGAATGGAATATTGAAGTTGAAAGACGTCAGAGACAAAAGAAACGAATGGCTGATGAGAACTAGAGAGACACTGGGTTAACAGCTAAGGAGAAAATGAAAAGAGTCATGAAGGGAACACTGCCATCTTCACAGAGAAAAGGACAAAAGGTTCACTCGCTTGCACGACAATGACACCAAGTTTGGGTTCCTTCTCGATGTCGAGGGACTGTGTTACGGCACCAACAGTAACGACCTAAAGAAGAAGTGTGAAAATTTGGGTGAATTGTATAGCTCTGATGTTGATGGATAGCAGCCATATGAAGAAATTTTGGATTGCAGAATGTTGCTATCAAGGCAGGTCAACATGAAAATATCAAGACCTGAAGAGCTTCTTGAATTTATTGTTCAGTATGGAGATGAGAGCGTCTTCCCCAATCTTCGAATTGTTATTCAGATAATGCTAACCATCGCAGTTTCCATCGCCAGCTGTGAGAGATCATTCAGCAAGTTAAACCTAATACTTTCGTATTTGAGAGCCTCCATGGGTCAAGGCAAACTCTGTGATCTTGCTCTGCTGAGTGTAGAAATAGAAGAAACTGAAAAAAACGGACTTTGATCACATCATAGACCAATTTGCATCAGTGAAAGCAAGGAAGGTGTGGTTATAATTTTCATGTGGTGTCATAATTTGTTAATTAAAAGATTAACGAGCTTGACTTGTACTTCTGAGCTGATATTATGGTAAAATTATCTAAAAGATGGGTGTCAGATGTTTGGACAGGGGCGCAATTTCAGTGCTTGCCATAGGCGCTATTTTCCGTAGATACGCCCCTGCTGGTCTTAGACTCTCCTATCATGGGAAACATCCTCTTCACAGCCATTCTATCAAGGCCTTTCACCATTCGACAAGTTTCAAAGAGGTCACCCCTTATTCTTATTCATGTGAATACAGGCCCAGAGTCATCAAACGCTCTTCATATGACAAGATATTCAATCCTGGATTCATTTTCGTGAACCTCCTTTGAACCCTCTCCATGTTCAGAATGTCCTTTCTAAGATAAGGGCCCAAACTGCTCACATACTTCAAGTGAGGCCTCACCTGTGCTTTATTGAGTCTCAACATTATATCCTTGCTTTTATATTCTAGTCCTCTTGAAATAAGAGCTAACATCACATTTGCCTTCCTCACCACAGACTCAACCTGCAAATTAACCTTTAAGGAATCCTGCACAAGGACTCCCAAGTCCCTTTGCAGCTCAGATTTTTGTATTTTCTCTCCATTTAGAAAATAGTCAACATTTTCATTTTTTCTACCAAAGAGCATGATCTTACACTTCCTGATACTGTATTTCATCTACCATTTCCTTGCCAATTCTCCTCATCTGTCTAAATCCTTCTGTACCCTCTCTACTTCCTCAAAACTACCTGCCCCTCCAACCATCTTCATACCATCTGTAAATTTTGCATCAAAGCCATCAATTCTATCATCCAAATTAATATACAACGTAAAAAGAATCTGACCCTTGTGGAACACCACTAGTCATCAGCAACCAACTAGAAAAGGCTCCCCTTTATTTCCACTCTTTGCCTCCTGCCAATCAGCCACTGCTCTATCCATGCTAGAATCTTTCCTGTAATACCATGGACTTGTAACTTGTTAAGCAGCCTCATGTGTGGCACCTTGTCAAAGGCCTTCTGAAAATCCAAGTACACAACATCAACCAACTCTCCTTTGTCTATTCTGCTTGTTACTTTTTCAAAGACTTCCAGCAGAATTGTCAGGCTAGATTGAGGAAACCATACCAAACTGATTACGGCCTATTTTATCATGTGCCTCCAAGTACCCTGAGACCTCATCCTTAATAATAGACTCCAAAATCTTCCTAACCACTGACGTCAAACTAAATGACCTAGAGGTTTCTCCCTCTCTCCTTTCTCGAAGAGTGGAGTAACATTTGCAAATTTTCAGTCTTCCGGAACCATTCCAGAATCCAGTGATTCCTGAAAGATCATTACTAATGCCTCCACAATCTCTTCAGCCACCTCTTTCAGAACCCCGTGGGTGTACACCATCTGGACCGGGTGACTTATCTACCTTCAGACCTTTCATTTTCCCAAGAACCTTCTCCCTAGAAATGGTAACTTTATGCACTTCATGACCCCTGACACCTGGGACATCCACCATACTGCTAGTGTCTTCCACAGTGAAGACTGATGCAAAATATTTATTCAGTTCATCCCCTATTACTATCTCTCCAACATCATTTTCCAATGGTCCGATATCCACTCTCACCTCTCTTTTACACTTTATCTATCTGAAGAAACTTTTGATATTCTCTTTAATATTACTCATTAGCTTACTTTCATATTCTATCTTTACCTTCTTAATGACTTTTTTTAGTTGGTTTCTATTGGTTTTTAAAAGCTTCCCATCCTCTAACTTCCCACTAATTTTTGCTCTATTAAATGCCCTCTCTTTGATTTTTAGCTTGGCTTTGACTATTCCTGTTAGCTACAGTAGTGTCATCTTTTCTTTAGAATACTTCTTACTCTTTGGGATGTATCTATCCTGTGCCTTCCAAATTGCTTCCAGAAATTCCAGCCATTGCTGCTCTAATGTCATCCTGCCAGTGTTCTTTTCCAATCAATTCTGGCCATCTCCTCTCTCATGTGTTGTAATTCCGTTTACTCCACTAGAATACTGATGCATCTGACTTTAGCTTTTCCTTCTCAAATTTCTGGGTGAACTTGATCATATTATGATGAATTTCCCCTAAGGGTTCTTTTACCTTAAGCTCTCTAATCAATTCCGGTTCATCACACAGCACTATCCAGAATAGCTGATCCCCAACTGGGCTCAGCCATGAGCTGCTCTAAAATGCCATCTTGTAGGCTGTCTATATATTCACCCTCCTGGAATATAACTCCCAAGTAACCATTTTTCAGTACAGTATTTGAGCATCCGAATTAGGCCCAGTTTTTAAACTCACTTCCAGGTATCCGGTAATATATGTGGATCCTTAGATTAGATTTCAGTCTAATATCCATCCACACCAGCATCTAAAATACATAAATTATTCAAATCACTCAACTATAAACAAGGGTGATATATGTGTGGAAGTTGCAAATTCTCCGTATAATCATGTAGCTTTTCTGAGGGTAATCCAGTTTCCTCCATATCCCAAAGACATGCTGGTCAGTTGATTAACTGACCACTGTAAATAACCTCTTGTGTAGGTGAGCAGCAGGAGAATTGGTGGGAGTGGGGATATGAGAGAGAATAGGATGTGGGGAAATAAATTGGAGAATAGGACCGCTGGTAATGGCCTGAGAGCCAATGTATGATGTGAATGATCTTCTTCAATGATCGGAATAGTCTTCTTCAAAGTTATAGGACAAGATGAGAAATCATAGTACATGAGCTTGCTGCAAATTTTCCCAGGAATTCAGCTTTTTAGTCACGTTTGGATCAAGACTGTGGTCCTGATGAAATCCAAATTGGTCATTGGTAAGTGGTTATGGTAACACACAATAGCACTGCTGAAGACACCTTCCATCAACATCCTAATGATTGTATTAGATTCGTTAGTTTTGGGGCCAATACATAATTGGGAAACTTTCCAAATTGTCAAGCTTGTTGTAATATACTGAAGGTATAGATAGTTCTGGAGCACAAAACTGATCCCATGTTCTTTGCTGTGCCCAAAGTTCAGCAGTTTCTTGAAATCGTGTGGAATTGGGGTTACTATCTTTGTCTGGATCTTTTCCAGCTGCTTCATCATGTGGTGTATTGCTTTGGAGGCCATTATATTTAATAATTATATGACAAAACTGTATGAATGACCCATCCCTGGGAGACCCAGTTCAGGAACTACACTTTTATGGGTTCATCAATGCCACTGGTAATCGATATTGCTGGTGGACATTGGAATCTCCCACATGGAGAATGTGCCTTTGCTGTCATCACTGCTTCTTCCAAATGGCATTCATGCATGCATTCATCAGAGGAGGGAGGATGGAGGATGCCTTGTTTGCCTAAGTGACTTCATGTCATAAGGTAACCAAAAGTCTGGGTTAAAGCTTATGATTATCAGTTGCTTTCTGCTCCCATTTGCACACCTTCTGCCTCTACGTAGTGGAGCCATTCAGTCAATGGCACAGAATTTATCCAGAGACTGATGTGGAATATTGGTGGAGAGGCTTCACTCCTGGAATATGACCATATAAGGCTATTTTTTAACTATGGAGCATCTTCCTAATATAAACTATAGCCCACAAATATGTATGAGAATGGTTTTACAAGGCTCACTGCAAGACAGGACTTTTCTCATGTTTTGTGTCCAGGGTTCCAGGGCCTAGTTAGATGACAAGTTGTTCAGATGGTTTGATTCTGATACTGGAGACACAAGAGTTCAAGTTCAATTATCATTCAACCATACATGAATATAGCCAAACAAAACAGTGTTCATACTTGGCCAAGGTGATAAACACATTACCAGCAGCACACAGCACCTAGCACATACGATTGCAATTTCAGAAAAGCATACAGTCGCAAAGAAATAAAAGATTGCTCAAGTCCGAGTGGCATGACTGTAGATTGTCCTGGTCCAGCTTGTTCTTCCATTGAGCAAACACCAGAGGGCAGCATCAATAGGAGGGGCCAGCCCCAACTTAGCATGGATTCTGTGTGCCCAGCAGAAGCCCCTGCTCTCTCCCTTGGGCTAAACCTCTCTCTTCCCAGACTGAAATTGAATCAATGAAGGACACTCAACAGTTGTGGTACGGTTTAAATGCTACCACCTCTTTTTCCTCCAAACATACCTTTGCTCATTGCAGCCAAAAAGTTCTATTTTAACTTTATCTGTCCACAGGACTTGTTTCCAAAATGCATCAGGCTTGTTTAGATGTTCCTTTGAACCTTTTGAATAGAACTTTTTGGCCGCAATGAGCAAAGGTATGTTTGGAGATAAAAGGGTGCAGAATTTCATGAAAAGAACCCCTCTCCAACTGTTAAGCATGGGGGTGGATCGATCATGCTCTGGGCTTGTGTTGTAGCCAGTGGCAGTGGGAACATTTCACTGGTAGAGGGAAGGATGAGTTCAATTAAATACCAGCAAATTCTGGAAGCAAACATCACACCGTCTGTAAAAAAGCCAAAGATGAAAAGAGGATGGCTTCTACAATGGGATAATGAACCTAAACACACCTCAAAATCCGCAATGGACTACCTTAAGAGGCGCAAGCTAAAGGTTTTAAAATGGCCCTCACAGTCCCCCGACCTAAACATAGAAACATAGAAACATAGAAATAGGTGCAGGAGTAAGCCTTTTGGCCCTTCGAGCCTGCACCACCATTCATTACGATCATGGCTGATCATCCAACTCAGAACCCTATACCTGTCTTCTCTCCATACCCCCGATCCCTTTAGCCACAAGGGCCTTATCTAACTCTCTCTTAAATATAGCCAATGAACTGGTCTCAACTGTGTCCTGTGGCAAAGAATTCCACAGATTCACCACTTTCTGTGTGAAGAAGTTTTTCCTCATCTCAGTCCTAAAAGGCTTCCCCTTTATCCTCAAACTGTAACCCCTCATTCTGGACTTCCCCAACATCGGGAACAATCTTCCTGCATCTAGCCTGTCCAATCCCTTTAGAATTTTATACGTTTCAATCAGATCCCCCCTCAATCTTTGAAATTCCAGAGAGTATAAGTCTAGTCGATTCAATCTTTCATCATATGAAAGTCCTGCCATCCCAAGAATCAATCTGGTGAACCTTCTTTGTACTCCCTCTATGGCAAAGATGTCTTTCCTCAGATTAGGGGACCAAAACTGCACACAATACTCTAGGTGTGGTCTCACCAAGGCCTTGTACAACTGCAGTAGAACCTCCCTGCTCCTGTACTCGAATCCTCTTGCTATGAATGCCAGCATACCATTCGCCTTTTTCACTGCCTGCTGTACCTGCATGCCCACTTTCAATGACTGGTGTACAATGACACCCAGGTCTCGTTGCACCTCCCCTTTTCCTAATCGGCCACCATTCAGATAATAATCTGTTTTCCTGTTCTTGCCACCAAAGTGGATAACCTCACATTTATCCACATTAAATTGCATCTGCCATGAATTTGCCCACTCACCTAACTTATCCAAGTCACCCTGCATCCTCTTAGCATCCGCCTCACAGCTAACACTGCCGCCCAGCTTTGTGTCATCTGCAAACTTGGAGATGCTGCATTTAATTCCCTCGTCTAAGTCATTAATATATATTGTAAACAACTGGGGTCCCAGCACTGAGCCTTGCGGTACCCCACTAGTCACTGCCTGCCATTCTGAAAAGGTCCCGTTTATTCACACTCTTTGCTTCCTGTCTGCCAACCAATTCTCTATCCACCCCAATACCATGTTCTTTAAGTTTGCATACTAATCTCCTGTGTGGGACCTTGTCAAAAGCCTTTTGAAAATCCAAATATACCACATTCACTGGTTCTCCCCTATCCACTCTACTAGTTACATCCTCCAAAAATTCTATGAGATTCGTTAGACATGATTTTCCTTTTACAAATCCATGTTGACTTTGTCCAATGATTTCACCGCTTTCCAAATGTGCTGTTATCACATCTTTGATAACTGACTCTAGCAGTTTCCCCACCACATCGAGAATCTGTGGATAGACCCCAAAAGAGCAGTACATGCAAGACGGCCCAAGAATCTCACAGAACTAGAAGACTTTTGCAAGGAAGAATGGGCAAAAATCCCGCAAACAAGAATTAAAAGACTCTTAACTGGCTACAAAAAGCATTTACAAGCTGTGATACTTGCCAAAGGGGGTATTACTAAGTACTGACCATGCAGGGTGCCCAAACTTTTGCTTCAGCCCCTTTTCCTTTTTTGTTATTTTGAAACTGTAAAGGATGGAGATAAAAAAGTTTTCTTGCTTAAAATATTAAAAAAATGTGTCATCTTTAACTTCATGCCTTTTGGAAATCAGTTCATCTTTTCCTCGCTTAGCTATTCACAGTAACAGAGGTTTTGACCAGGAGTGCCCAAACTTTTGCATGCCACTGTAATTGCACAGTTTGTTGACTTTTGCACACTGGTTGAAAACCCAGTTAGAATTGTCTTTCATTGATAATATTATGGTTATTATTCTATTATAGATTTATTGTGCGCCTATACGAAAATGAATCTCAAGATTTTATATGGTGACATATATGTACCTTGATAACAAATTTACTTTGAATTTTGGGCAACCGTAACAGGCTGCTGCATCCGAGGTGACCCCGTGACCGAGGCCTAGTCCTCGCCACAACCCAGGCAATGCAGCTCCCCCGCCATTGGTGCTTCCAATGAACCAGTAAACTTGACTTGCTGGATTCTATATTACCAATGTTCAACGATCCAAGTAAAAACATCCAAGGCAATCACTCGTTCTGTTTGTTGGATCGGATCCAACCAACTGCAGATGCTGTAATCTGGAGCCACAAATAATCTGTACGGGGAGAAGGAATTGTCAGTGTTTCAACTCAAAATATAAACAGTTCCTCTACCTCCTCTGAATGCTGCTAGACCTGTAGAGTTCCTCTAGTAGAATGAGCAACTTATCTTGTTTGACAATATAGATTAACAATTAACTGGACATCCGTAAGGCCAGGTCAAGTAAGAGAAAATAATACTTTTCTCAGACGATATTATGCTTGAATTTGGAGAAAATTAGAAGCAATCTTTATGATTCCTCACTTAAATTTGAACAGACCTGGAGATCTTTTATTCAATATTTTCATTTAATGTAATTTTTTTTTCTTTTCTTTTTTGCTCCATATTTATATACCCTTCTTGTTTTTTTTACTGTTTTTAATGGAGGTCAGGTTTGAGGATGTGATTTTAAGTTCTTTAACTCTACTTGGTTCCAAGTTAGCCTATTGCTTTGCTTTGCTTTTAGTTTAGTTGCACGGTGGGTTTTTTTTGGGTTTTTTTTTCCCTTTTCTCTATTGATATATATATATAAAAATTAGTATACTATTATGTTACCTTAGTATGTTATGTTTAAATTACATTGTTTGTATCACTTTTTTTTTCTGTATTAATATCTCCTGTAATTTTATTATATTCTAACAGTGTATTAGTGCCTATATGGCTTACCTTTTTGTATACTTATTCAATAAAAAGATTTAAAAAGAAAGAAAGAGAAAATAATACTTGATAATCAAACAAGCTTTGTGTACTTTCATGGTCACCATTACTGACAGCAGCTTTATTTTACCTACTGATTGTTTAATTAATTGCATTTAGGTGTCCCAGTATCCATGATGACATTTAAATTCATGTCATTAGGTTTACCCAGAAATCCTATACAAGATCGATGGAGGTGTTTTGAAAAGAGTTTTTTTTTGAAAGATCTAAGAAATCAGGGTGATGGGGAATTGGTATTGATAAAGTCTGGGACACATCAGTTCTGATCACATAGAATGACCCTTCAAGCTTGTCCTGACAGATACCTCCTCCTGCTCCTGCTCCCATTTTATGCCTTCTTGTGTTCAAATCAGAATCAGGGCCAAATTGGAATCAGACTGACGTTACGTCATGAAATTTGTTGTTTTGTGGCAGCGGTACAGTACAAGATTAAAAAAAAAGTTGCTGTAAGTGAGGAATACTGAGGTAGTTAGTTTTCATGGACCGTTCAGAAATCTGATAGCAGAAATCTGATATTAGCTGTTCGTAAAACGTCAGGTGGGGATTTTCAGGCTCCTTGTAAATCAGGACAGATGGAATACTCATTCAATAACTTAACCACTACAACACCATTTCCTGTCACTGACACACAGAGATACTCCAGGGGTCTGGCAAATTCAGGGTCGCATGAACCTATCCTTTCCACAACAACGAAAGCAACATATGGTGGGCTTACTGTCTGGATCACATTTCCTATTCAGCCTTTGCAGTAATCACTGGTGCCTGCACAATGAATCAACACACATAAAAATCTTTCCTGAATTACATCATGGAGTACGGTATAGAAGCAGGCCCATCATCTCAAAACCAGCTGCTGGCCACTCATTTATGGCAAGCTTACATCCATTCCAAAATTTACTTTCTGCACATCCTCAACTCATCCTAGATTCTTCGTCTCACCTGCACACCAATGGCCAATAACCTACTGATCAGCATGCCTTTGGGACACAAGAAGAAATGGGAGCAGCAAGGGGAACCCATGGAGTTGCAGAGAGAATGTGCAAAACCCCACACAGCCAGCACCAGAGGCCAGGACTGAACGCGAGTCATTAGATCTGTCAGGCAGAGGCTCTACCAGTAGTGCAACTGCGCATCAGGGCAGAATATAAAAGCATAATAGAAGATATTACCTACTGAATCTATTAGCTCTCAAAGTGATCCAAAGGTTAAAGAGCACCATTTCAGTACTGTAATTGAGAAAGTGAATTGTTGAATTCAGCCTTTTTAACAGCTTGATGAAAGCATCAAAATAAGTCTTTGAGTGCACTTTGATGGCCCTGTGGGGCAGAACCAATTGAAATGACAGGCACATGAGAGCTCTGAAAGGCACAAATACACTAACTCAGCGATGTGACCTTTGTGACCAACCACATCATGGCCTTGTTTTTAACTGAGGTGAACGCCTTTAACAATTTCCTTTATCCGTTCCACTTATTTCTCACTAAAGCCATTACTTCTCAATGCAGCAGGAACATTCTGATTGCCCTCTATTTTTCTGATAAGTGTCAAAGTTTCTTCTAAACCTTCCACAAGTAGGTGACCAAAACCCTTGTGAATCTGGGGAGGACATTTACACACTCCCATTTATCTTCTTTGTGCCTCAAAGATTTCCCCGTTCTCAAAGCCTTTAAATAAATGTGCTGGTTGGTGTTGTGCTGCCAGCAGAGCTACTGCCTTACAGCCCCGGCAGCTCAGGTTCAATCCTGTCCGGTGTTGGCAATGTGGAGTTTGTATGTCCTTCCTGCAGCCTTGTGGGTTTCCCCTCGTACTTCAGCTTCCTCCCACATGCTAAAAGATGCACGGGTAGGTGTATTAGTTAGCTGCAGTAAACTACCCCCTAGTGCGTAGCGGAGGGGTAGAATTTGGTGGGGGTGAGAGGGGATATTTGATGGGAAAGTGGGGAGGGAAGAAGTAAATAATGGGCAGTTGATAGTCAATGAAGATTTGATGGGTTGAATATCCTTTTTCAATAGAGTACCTCTCTGAGGCTGTACAGAACCAGTTTAATTTTCAGCAGTTCTCACAAGTCTTTCCTTATAGTATTACCTCTTTGTCAAACCTCCTGTCTCTTCTTCTTAGGTATCTAAGTCAGGTATCAGTCTTCCATTATTGAATACGTGTTTGCCTCCTCATTGTGGCCACAGGCAGAGTGTCGGGGTGCACACCAATGCAATGGGGTGGGAGTGCCACATTATTGCAGTGTCTTTTGGAGGAAGTGTTAAACCGTGGTCCGGTCAGCCCTCTCATGAATGTAAATAATGCTGTAAAATGTGAAGAGGGACAATGAAGATCTCCCCAACTGTTGGCCAATATATATCAGACACTCACCATCAGTAATCTAGTTTACCACCTCAGTATCTCATGACTGACTCTGTGTCTCTCTCCCGAGCTGCTGACTATTACAATTTCGATGTATTTTGTAGAGTTACCCCTTGCATGTGACAGGATGGATTTCACTGAGCAAGGTAACAGAAAAACACAAGGCCAGTAAATGGAGTTATTGTTGAGAACAGCCACAGTCTCATCACAGGAGCAGACTAGCCTGACCCTGTTTCTAAGATCCCCATTCCCTGAATTCCCATATACTGAGCCCCTCTGTGATATTCAGTGGCTGCTAGTCTATTCCCCTTTATTCACTCCTGCACTGAACATAGAATATAGGACAGCACAGCACAGGAAAAGGCAAAACTAATTAAATTGGCAGTTCAATGCCTAACTAAACTAATCCCTTCTGCCTACACGATGTCCATACCTCTCCATTCTCTGCACATTCATGTACCTAACTAAGAACTTCCTAAACTTCTGCCTCCTCCACCACCACCCTTGGCAGTGCATCCCAAGCACCCTACCCATCAATTCTGTTTTCAAAACCATGTTCCACAGACTTCCTTTGAACCTACCCCATCTCAGCTTAAATGCATGCCCCTAGTATTAGGTATTTCGACCCCGGGAGAATCTACTCCATAATCTTAAAAACTTCTGTCTCTCATAATCTTATGAACTTCTGTCAGATCTCCCCTCAACATTTGATACTCCAGAGAAAACAATCAAAGTTAAACAGATCTCTCCTTACAGCATATGCCCTTTAATCTAGGCAGCATCCTGGTAAACCTCTTCCACACCCTCTCTACATGCTTCCTATAATGGGGTGACAAGAACTGAATGTAGAGGGGAGAGGGAGAGGGAAGCTAGTGTGCTAGTGTGGAGGTCCGAGACGGCTGGTTGGAGGCGATCTCATGACCAGCAACATTATCTACTGTGTAGTAGATTGCTTCCGTGATCATTTGCACACAGGGTCTTAGCACATGTGAGGCTTAAATGGATTAGAAGGACCAGAGGCTAGTGATCTTTCTCTTCTGTGACATTTAACAAATGGTCCCTACCCAACCTTTCCTTGTGGATGCTCGGTTGGACCCTAATTGCTGGCTTCCGGTTTTGAGACAAAGGCAAGGACAAGGTGGATATGAATGATACCAGCAGGGAAGTATATTACACAATAACATCCACAATAACATCGTATGATTTTAAATCCATCTTAATACAGGTTACCTGGGACAGGTCTGAGAGGAATGTGGTCTATGAAAAAAAAGTACAATAATTATCAGTGCATAATTACTTAAAGCAAACAAAATGAACGAATCACCTTGCACTGATATTTCCTCAACTGGTCAGACTGAAAAAAGGCCTTTTGATTTAAGACATTATCTCTGTTCCTCACTTCAGCAGATGCTCTCTGACACACCAGGTGATCCTGGCATTGTCCATCTGTGCATGTGTGTATGTATGCATGTGCTTTGTGCACATGTGTGTAACCTTTCACTCCGTAACACACCAGAGGTATGCTAGTTAATCGGCTGCTGTAACATTGCATCTATAGTAGGTGGTTAGCAGAAGAATTGGTAGAGGGACTGAGTGGAGGGGGTGGAAGTTGATAGGGGTGCAAAAGGTTAAATGAGATTAGATTCATGTAGGATTTGTGTACTTGGGTGTCTTAAGGTCAGTGCAGATATAATAGGCCAAAGGGCTACCTTTTTACTTTGTCTCATCTCAGCTACAGGCGTGAGTGGTGACCAAGTGCAGAAGATACCAGATTCACAGTCCTACCTAAAACTTAGTCTCAGGATACGGAGCACACATTTAGAACCACGGTTAGAAACTCCTCACTTAAAGTGCTATGAATATTCGATTCTCCTGTCCCAGAGGGCTGTAGGTGCTCTACTATGAAGTGTAATTAAGTTAGAGATGTAACTAAGGATGACAGAGTTCAGAGAAACTTTACAAGGATGGTGCTGGATCCACAGGACTTGAGTTACAAGGAAAGATCGAACTGATCACAAACAAGAGGAAGTCCGCGGATGCTGGAAATCCGAGCAACACACACAAAATACTGGAGGGATTCAGCAGGCCAGGCAGCATCAATGGAAAAAAGTGCCGTCGACGTTACGGACCAAAACCATTCGGCAGGACTGAAGAAAAAAAGATGAGGAGTGCCCCACCCTCATAGGTGGGGGGAGAGGATGGAACAGCACAAGGCAATGGGTGAAACCAGGACAGGGAGGGGTGAAGTAAGAAGCCAGAAAAAGCGGGATCTCCCAGTGGCCACCCATTTTAATTCCACGTCCCATTCCCATTCTGACATGGCAGTCCATGGCCTCCTCTACTGGTGTGATGAGGCCACACTCAGGTTGGAGGAACAACACCTTATATTCCATCTGGGTCGCCTTCAACTTGATGGCATGAGCATAGATTTCTCCAACTTCAGGTAATGCCCCACCCTCTTCACCATTCCCCATTCCCTTTTCCTTCTCTCACCTCATCTTCTTGCCTGCCCATCTCTGGTGCTCCTCCTCCCTTTTCTTTCTTCCAGGGCCTTCTGTCCTCTCCTATCAAATTCCCCCTCCTCTAGCCCTTTATCTCTTTCACCAATCAACTTCACAGCTTTTTACTTCACTCCTCCCCCTTCCCCAGTTTCACCTATCACTTTGTGTTTCTTCTTCTCCCCACCCCCCCCAACCTTTTAATTCTCCTCCTCTTATTTTTTCTCCAATCCTGTTAAGGATCTCAGCCCAAAACGTAGACTGTACTCTTTTCCACAGATGCTGCCTGGCCTGTTGAGTTCCTCCAGCATTTTGTGTGTATTGCATAGGTTAGGACTGTATTCCTTGAAACGTAGAAGATTGAGGGGAGAGATGATTGATTTGTATAAAATTATGAGGCATATAGGTAGGGTAAATGCAAGCAGGTTTGTTTTTACTGAGGTTGGGTAGGACTACGACCAGAGGCATGGGGTAAGGGTGAAAAGTGAGATGTTTAAGGGGAATATGAGGAGGAATTTCTTCACTCAGAGGGTAATGAGAGTGTGGAATGAGCTGCTGGCACAAGTGGTGCATGTAAGTTCGGTTTCAACATTTTAAGAGAAGTTTGGATAGGTACATGGATAGTAGGGATATAGAGGGCTATGGTCCCAGTGCAGGTCGATGGGAGTATGCAGCTTAAATGGTTTCAGTATGGACTAGATGGGCCGAAGGGCCTGTTCTGTGCTGTACTTCCCTATGACTCTGGAGCAATAGATTTCTGAATAGTCCAGGGAATCAGTGGACCCTGGATATGGTGGAGTTAGATTGGTGCAATTGAGAAGATCAGCCAATGCTTTATTGAAGGTCAGAACAAGATCGAAGAACCAAGCGGCCTCGCACTGCTCTTCTGGAATCTCTGTGACCTACACACATTCTGCCTTTGTCTTAGGCATTAACTTAGAAATATCCATAACAGGAACTCCTTGACTGTACATCGTGACTGAGAAATACTGGACTTCTACTCTAGGACAGAAACATGTGAAGTCCACTTTACCTCTTTAATGCTCTGGCTAAATTTGTTGTCATGTTGGAAGACAGCATGATTTTCATTCTTTGATTTAATTATGAGTAGGCCATGTGATCTGGGCTGGGAAGAGCACATGGGCCTCACTAACAGTTGGTCACTGTTTCCGTCACTTCTGATGAAACATACGAAATTACACGCCCATACACATTGGATGTAATGGAGTGCTAGACAGGAATTTTCTGCACATGTACTCAATTTTCCGCCTTTGATTATATCCCTAACTTGCAAAAGCCCAATTCAAACAGGCAACTGACCAATTAGCTTCTACACCAGCATGCATCTAGTATCCATTTGTAGATTTTAGGCTGTAGGCAACATTATATTCTGCTCAGCCTGTCTCACAGTGCCAACTATTCATTCATAAGCTCCTATAACTCTGACAAAACAATATTTCTTCTGTCTTCTTCCTGTATTCTGTGTTTATTCTTGGTAAAGAAAGAGAGGTTCTGTTTTGCCATTTTATGGGAATACTTTCATTGTATCAGCTGTCTACTGAGATCATTGACAGTGTGGGGATTTAAGAGAAACTAAAATTAAACCAGAGTATACAAGGCAGCAGACTACTGAATAAGAGGGGGGAAATCGGGGAGGGGGGGCGTGTGCCAGCAATTATCCATTATCCACCCTGCATAGTGAAAGTTGTCTATCATGTGAAATCCAGAGTCGTTCTCTGTTGAGCAAAGAAATTAGAGAGATGTAGGAGAGGTTTACAAAATCAAGGATGCTCCACAAAAGGCACTGGAGAAACTCAGCAGGTCATGTGCAGGAAAATAGACAGCTGACACTTTGGGTCAAGACCCATTATCTGGGTCCTTCTTTATCCACATGAGGGGTCTCAAAAGGTCAACTGTACACTTCACTCTATGGACGGTGTCTGACCCCTGAATTCCTCGCGTGCTTTATCTATTGCTCCAGATTCCAGCAACTGCAGTCTCTTGCATCTCCAAAGGATGCTGTCCCCTTTAAGAGTTAGGTCAAAGACCAGCAGCACTTATTTCAGGCTACAGATTGCATCATTACCCACTTTTTATGTTAAACCAGTGTTGCAGGTCATCCAAATATTGCTTATGAATGTTCCTAAAAAGACATACGTTCAATTGCAAAGCTGAGATCTCAGCAGTGTCGAGCTTCCTTGAGCAATGTCATGCTGGAGCCAACATTTGATTCAGTATGGCACTCAGAACATTCTCCCATTCCTCAGCATTTGCCCAGCAGTTCCCACCTTTACAGTCACCTCTGCAATCCTACACACCACAGTAATGACCCATTTAATTTTGAATGACCCACTGTCAATTGCCCAGTGGGTGCAGTTTGACATTGAGTTGAGTGTTCGGGCAATCTAACCCACGTAATGCTGCTTTTATGCTCAATTTGTGCATGGAAAATAGATGTTAGTGGAACTAATTTCAAGGCAAATAAGAGCATAACTACACTCAGTGGCCACTTTATTAGGTACACCCGATTCTTAATGCAAGCATCCAATCAGCCAATTATACGGCAGCAACTCAAGGCATGAAAGTGTGCAGGCATGGTCAAGAGGTTCAGTTGTTGTTCAGACCAATCATCAGATGGCGAATAAATGTGATATAAGTAACTTTGACCATGGAACGATTGTTACTGCCATACAGTGTGGTTTGAGTATCTCAGAACCTGCTGAGCTCCTGGGATTTTCATGCACGACAGTCTCCAGACTTTACAGAGAATGGTGCAAAAAAAAACATCCAGTGAGCAGCAGTTCTGTGGACTGAGGAACAGCCTGGGAGAAGAATATAAAATGGACAGGGTGGACACTGAGAGGCTGCTCTTGTTGCTGAAGAGGACGAGGGGTCATGGACTTAAAATAAAGGGAAGATAATTAATAATGGCTTACGTCAGAGTGTGGTCAAGGTCTGGAATAGACTGTCTGCAACTAGGTTCCATTGTGGTTTTCAAGGGGGAGTTGGATAAATGTACGGCATGGATGTGGAAAAAGGGAAAGGGTTTGGGAATGGAAACAGTGAATAGCTCTGATAGAGAGCTGGTGCATAGAAACTGAGCTAAACAATGTCCTTCCAGTCTACAATATTTAGTTCAGCAGTGGCTGAAGTCATTATTTCTGACTTGAACTGCTCCCCTCTGTCCTTTGCAGTGTTTTTGCACAGACATCTTTCCCAAACACTGATCAAGTGAAGATGGGTTTAGAAACAACTGGTTTTGAACCACTAAACTGTGCTATTGCACACTATATTGATATGCATAAGTCAATATTGCTCAGTTTAGTGGTGTAACTTACATACATTTAATGAGGCAAAATTCACAACATGTGATATTATTTCAATCTGACAGGTCATTTCAATTCATTTAAACTGAACACAAACAAGAGAAAATCTGCAGATGCTGGAAGACCAAGCAACACACACAAAATACTGGAGGAACTCAGCAGGCCAGGCAGCAGTCCTGATGAAGGGTCTCGGCCCGATACATCGACTATTTACCGTTTTCCATAGATGCAGCCTGGCCTGCTGAGTTCCTCCAGCATTTTGTGTGCGTCATTTAAACTGAACTTAGTTTACATACAACACCTCATTAATCCAGTTTTAGATTCAGAACCCAGGAGGCAGCTATGCAGGGGATTTTAACTCTCTGAGACATGTTCTAAGGCACATAGTTTAACTTATTCACAGCTAGGTCTGTCTGTATAAAAATTTCTCAAACAACTGTAAAATCTATAATATATTGAAAATCATTTAATTAAAAGTGGAACTCTTTAGGTCATTATAAACCCCTCATGCCCTCTAAAGTCATAATTTAACTCGTGGACTCTGGTGAACCTAAGGTCAAAATTTCATTTGTAAGATTTGGTGCCCAGTGAATGTTTAACTTCAACCTTCTCCTGAGATCTCCACTATCACAGACAACTGGCATCATGGTCAGTTCCATCCACAAAATGTGAAATACTGGAGCCTTACACCCAAAAGCACTCAGGCTATGGTGGCAAAGTAGTAAGTTATTGAACATGTAATTAGGAAACAGAGGTCTAGAACTCTGATCCAGAGACAGGGAGTTTGAATCCCAAAGTGAAAAGTGATAAAATAATTCTGGAATGCTGCCCAAACTGCCGAGTTCCTCCAACATTTTGTGCACGTTGCCCATCTGCTTCACTATTGCTTTCAGGGAGGAAGTTCTGCCTTTCTTCCACAACTTGGCCTGTGTTTGATTCTAGATCCACAAATGTGGTTGACTCTCAGCTGCCGCCTCAGCCCAAGAACAGTTAGGGTTGGGCAAGGTAGACCAGTGCTGCCCATGTGCCCAGATCCTGTAAGCTAGATTTAAAAGGACAAGGCAGCTAGATGAGTTGATGCAGGTAAGATACTGGCATCAGCCTGACAGCATGGAAAATTGGATAAACTCCCTATCCACACAAATTCAACTAGCCTGATACCCACCAAGTCAAACTGCTCTCAATTACTAGTAATTATGACTTTAAATATTATTACCTTAGTGTGGGCATGTGGCCAAGAGGTTAAGGCATTCGACTTGTGACCTGAAGGTCGTGAGTTCAAGCCCCAGCCGAGGCAGCGTGTTGTGTCCTTGAGCAAGGCACTTAACCACACATTGCTCTGCGACGACACTGGTGCCAAGCTGTATGGGTCCTAATGCCCTTCCCTTGGACAACATTGGTGTCGTGGAGAGGGGAGACTTGCAGCATGGGCAACGGCCAGTCTTCCATACAACCTTGCCCAGGCCTGAGCCCTGGGGAGTGAAGACTTTCCAGGTGCAGATCCATGGTCTCACAAGACTAACGGATGCCTTAATAATTATTACCTTAGAGTAAGGGTTCCCAACCTTTTTTTTCAAGCCATGGAGCCTTACTGAGGGATTCATGGACCCCAGGTTGGGAACACCTGTCTTAGAGGTTATCATGAGGGGTATAGCTGAGGTGAATAGCTAAAGTTTCTTTTTTCGCACCCGGAGTACGGGAGTCTAAAACTAGAGGCCATTGGTTTGAGGAGAGAGGGGAGAGAATAGGGACGAGAGGGGCAACTTTTCCATACAGTGGGTGGAGCGTATGTGGAATGTGCTACTAGAGGAAAAGGTAGAGGCTGGCACATTAACAAAGTTTAAAAGATATTTGGGCAGGGACATGAATAGAGAAGATTTAGAGAGATATGGGCCAAGTACAGCAAATGTGGATTTGCTTTGTTAGGCAACTTGATCAGTACAGACAAGTTGAATGAGGGGCCCTTTTACTGTGCTGTATGGCTCTATGACTGATTTAAAACATTGTCAAAAGTACAGAATTTCAAAGATCAGGCGGATAAGCTAACTTCAAAGTAAAAGCGGGTTTAATTTCACATGATATCAATGATTACTAATAAAATGGAAGCCTTGGGGAACCAGGGAAGATCTCTTCACTGGCTGGAACTGTGCACTGCAGATGGAAAGGAGGTTATATCCCAGAGAGCTATTAGCTCAGCCCATGAGCATTGCTTCAGATTTCCCTCAGGCCTCTAAGCTGCTTCATCAGTCACCTTCTCTTCACAATGAGGTCACACATTAGGACGTTCACTCATCGTTACATAGAAGCCAATTCCTCAGATAATGAAGCAATCCATGCCTCTTCAGTACATAAACTTGGACTATAAGTAATATTTTGTCCAGAAATGGGTCCATGTACTTTGAGTCTGATCAATGTACCTTGACATTCAACAACACTGATCTTACAACTCTGCAAGTGTGCAGTACCTTCAGCTCACCAAGTTCATGCTAACAATCAAACACTCATACTACATTAATCCCATTCTTTAAAATTCATCCTCCCCTAGACTTTACCACTTATGCACACACCAGGGGCAATTTACAATGGCCAATTAAACTACCAACCGCCCATCTTTGGGGTGTGACCAAAAAATAAAACAGTACCCAGAAGAAGCCAAATATATATTCCAAATAAGAAGAAATTTTCAATGGGAAGAAGGACATAACCATGGCTGACAAGTGAAGTCAGAGCCAAAGTAAAAGCAAAAGAGAGGGCATACAAGGAAACCAGAGCTAGTGGGAAGACAGAGGATTGGGGAGCTTTTAAAAACTTGCAGAAGGAAACTAAGAAGGTCATTCAGAAGGAAAAGGTGAATTATGAGAGGAAGCTGGTGACTAATATCAAAGAAGATACTAAAAGCTTTGTTAAGAATATAAAAAGGGTAAAAGAGAGTCGAGGGTAGATATAGGACCAATACAAAATGATGTTGGAGATATTATAATGAGAGATGCAGAGATGGCAGAGGAACTGGATGCTGATTTGCACCAGTCTTCATAGTGGAAGACATATGCAGTATACCGGACTTTCAAGAGTGTCGACGAAGTGAAGTTTGTGCAGTGAAAATTATGATTGAGAAGATGCTCAGGAAACTTAATGGTCTGAGGGTGGATAAATCTCCTGGATCTAATGGATTGCACCCTTGGGCTCTGAAGGAAGTAGCTGGACAGATTGCAAAGGCATTAATGATGATCTTTCAAGAATTGATAGATTCTAGCATTGTACCAGATGACTCGAAAATTGCAAATGTTACACCACTATTTAAGAAGGGTGGGAAGGAAACTATAGACCTGTTAGCCTGACATCAGTGGTTGGGAAGTTGTTGGAATCGATTGTTAGGGATGAGATTACGGAGTACCTGGAGGCACATGACAAGATAGGCCAAAGCCAGCATGGTTTCCTGATAGGAAAATCTTGCCTGACTAACCTACTGCAATTCTTTGAGGAAATTACAAGCAGGGTAGACAAAGGAGATGCAGTAGACGTGGTGTACTTGGATCTTCAAGCCGTTGACAAGTGCCGCACATGAGGCTGCTTAGCAAGATAAGAGCCCATGGAATTACAGGGAAGTTACTAGCGTGGGTGGAGCAATGGCTGGTCGGCAGAAAACAGAGAATGGGAATAAAGGGATCCTATTTTGGTCGGCTGCCGGTTACCAGTGGAGTTCCACAGGGATCGGTGTTGGGACCGCTGCTTTTTATGATGCAGCATATGATTTGGACTACGGTATTAATGGATTTGTGGCTAAATTTGCTGATGGTATAAAGATAGGTGGAGGAGCAGGTAGTGTTGAGGAAACAGAGAGCCTGCAGAGAGACTTAGATAGTTTAGGGGAATGGGCAAAGAAGTGGCAAATGAAATACAATGTTGGAAAGTGTATGGTCATGCACTTTGGTGAAAGAAATAAACGGGCAGACTATTATTTAGATGAGGAGAGAACTCAAAATACAGAAATGTAAAGGGACTTGGGAGTCCTCGTGTAGGATATCCTAAAGGTTAACCTCCAGGTTGAGTCAGTTGTGAAGAAGGCGAACGTAATGTTTGCATTCATTTCTAAAGCTATAGCATATAAGAGCAGGGGTGTAATGTTGAGGCTCTATAAGGCACTCGTGAGACCACACTTGGAGTATTGTGTGCAGTTTTGGGCTCCTTATTTTAGAAAGGATATACTGACATTTGAGAGGGTTCAGAGAAGATTCACGAGAATGATTCCAGTAATGAAAGGGTTACATATGAGGAACGTCTGGCAGCTCTTGGGCTGTATTCCCTGAAGTTCAGGAGAATGAGGGGGGATCTCATAGAAACATTTCAAATGTTAAAAGGCCTGTATAGATTAGATATGGCAAAGTTATTTCCTATGGTAGGGGATTCTAGGTCAAAAGGGCACGACTTCAGGATTGAAGGACATCCTTTTAGATCTGAGATACGGAGAAATTACTTTAGTCAGAAGGTAGTAAATCTGTGGAATTTGTTGCCACGAGCAGCTGTGGAGGCCAGGTCATTGGGAGTACTTAAGGCAGAGATAGATAGGTTCTTGATTAGCCAGGGCACCAAAGGGTATGGGGTGAAGGCAGGGGAATGGGGATGACTGGAAGAAGTAGATCAGCCCATGATTGAATGATGGAGTAGGCTCGATGGGCCGAATGGCCTACTTCTGCTCCTATATCTTATGGTCTTATGGAAGCTCATGCAGCCACAGGGGCAATGTGCAAGAGAATATAAATGTCGGGACCTGGAGCTCAACGAACTATGGAGGGAAATAGGAATAGACACTTTGCATGAGGACCCTCACCTAGACTGAAAAATACAGGGAAGACAACCTTTATAAAGAGGTGAGGGTAAGGGGTGGAGCAAATACTATGTAAAACTCTTTAGTGAGTGAATTCTTTCTGTGAATGTTTCTCTGTGCATGGTTAGGAGTTGATACTTGATCTATGCAGAAATGATTGTGAGGGTTATATGTCAAAAATTATAATTACTGCTCAAGTAAAAACAACACGTGGCAAGGTTCATTGGGAGTATTTATCTACTCTGAGTTGGAAGATGGCGAGTTGAAGTCTCACTTCTTCAGTTGAGGTAATCTAAGCTGGCACTCCTGAGGGAGCATTGCATTACTAGGGGCTGGTCAGTTGGATGAGGGTGCTGTAAACATGAGAAAATCTGCTGATGCTGGAGATCCAAAGCAACACACACAAAATGCTGGAGGAACTCAGTAGATCAGGTAGCATCTATAGAAATGAACAAACAGTCAATGTTTTAGTCTGAGTCCTGAAGGTGGTCTTGGCTCAAAACATCAACTGTTTATTAATTTCCATAAATTCTGCCTGACATGTTGAGTTCCTCCAGCATTTCGCGGATGAGGCCAGAGACTCTCTGACATATGGACGTTAAAGACCCAAGAGCAATTCTGAGGAAGGACAGGGTAATGTTTTCTGGTGTGCTCAGCCTTAAATAAGCATCATTAAAAGCAAGTCAATACCTTACTGATTTTTGAAGAACATTGTTTTATAACATTAAACATGTTGAAAAATACATCATCTGGGATGTCCCCAGAGTATCTTGATCCATTGTAGCATGCCTCTTTCTTTGTGCAAATTGCCTGATCATATGGCTAAACATGAGGGCCCACAGTCCAACTCCGGAACAAATGGAATTGCAGGAGGTCATTTAGTGGGAGGAAACATCAAACAATCACCAAACCTGCTGTTGTAAGATGGCTTTCGGCGGAATGAAAAACAGGTGATTCACTTATTGTCCAGAAATAGGCACAAAGTGTTTTTTTAACTACTGTGAAGGCATGTACAGAGTTGTAATCATCCTATTTTAGCTGCTATTAACATTACTGTGGGCACGTGGCCAAGTGGTTAAAGCATTGGACTAGCAACCTGAAGGTCGTGAGTTCAAGCCCCAGCCGAGGGAACGTGTTGTGTCCTTGAGCAAAGGCACTTAATCACACATTGCTCTGTGACGACACTGGTGCCAAGCTGTATGGGTCCTAATGCCCTTCCCTTGGACAACATTGGTGTCGTGGAGAGGGGAGACCTGCAGTATGGGCAACTGCTGGTCTTCCATACAACCTTGCCCAGGCCTGCGCCCTGGAGAGTGAAGACTTTCTAGGCGCACATCCATGGTCTCGCAAGACTAACGGATGCCTTTACATTTAACATTACTGTTTTGAAATTAGATTTCACTTTTATCTGGCACACTGAACTGCTGACGTGCCCTTGTCTAAACGTCATTCGCAAAGTTGAGGAAATGTAGCTCTGAGAAAACTAATTAACATCATCTTCAGACTGCTTGCTGCATTGAAACATGTCCTGTGTCTTTCTCCACTGCAGCTGTCTGCCAGATTGCTGACAGGAAGTGTATTGATGCTTTAGATACGCAAGAGGCTGCCATTGAGGTGAGTTGAAACTCGGCGGGGAGGGACTGTTTCCAAGATCGGCATCCTCCCAATCCAACCTCACCCTACTCACCCCCGACACTCCCCATTTCCTGAGTTCATCAGCACAAATGATGATTTGTGCAACAAAAGGAGCCATGCCAGTGCCTGGGTTCATCTCTGCGGAGATCACAGCTCTGCATTGCCGCAGCAAGCACTGCAAAACTGAGAAATGTGTGAAAAATACAGCAAGCAGTACGAGCTCAGGCAAGGTACTGCATATCAATAATCCGAGCAAGATCCTTTAGTTCACCTCTCCTATCTGACTTGTCAGGGTGGTTGCCCCCTGTTTTGTAAAAGTCACAGACTGCAAATAATGGGTCCAATTTCTCTTAGTAAGGCAGAGACTAGCATTGTGCTTGCCAATGCTGTCATCATACATCGAATAATGTTAAAGAAATGTCAGCCACACGACTGCAAATCAAGTCTGGAGAAGTCCAGTTCAGTTTCAGAAAGTGTGAGATTTCAACCAGCATGACTCATAGGGTCATAGAGACACCCTGGAAACAAGCCCGGCAGCCCATTGAGTTTGCACCTCATTTACACTAATATTACATTAATCTCATTTTCACTCTCCCCATATTCAATCACTAAGGACAGTTTATGGTGGTCATTGACCCCACCAATCCGCATTGGGCGGAAACTGGCACACCCAGAGGAAACCCCCACGGTCACAATGAAAATGTGGAGACACCACATAGACAGGACTGGAGATCCGGATAAAAAGTGGGTCTCTGGTGTTGTGAGACATGGGCTCTGCTAGACTCACAACATGCTGGAGGAACTCAGCAGGTCGGGCAGCATCCGTGGAAAAGATCAGTTGATGTTTTGGGCCGGAACCCTTCGTCAGGACAAAGGGTTCCGGCCCAAAACGTCAACCAATCTTTTCCACAGATGCTGCCCACCCTGCTGAGTTCCTCCAGCATGTTGTGAGTGTTGCTTTGACCCCAGCATCTGCAGATTATTTTGTGCTTGGGCTCTGCTAGTCTTTATCTGCAACTTACACACAAAAAATACGCAATTCTTATGCTTCACTACCTTAAACCATCACGAGCACTGATGCATTTTCAAAAGAGCTGCCTCATCACACGTAAGAGTGCCATATACTTTATTACGTTTGTTATTATTTGGGGATGTGCAAATTAATCCAATTAGTATTTGCAGTTCAATTAAACTCGCTTAGGTAATACTTTTAAATACAATTCTCGAACTCAAGAACTTCTGAAAATATTTTATAGGATATATGGGTCAGGAGGAGATGTCTCTTTCCAGAGACCAATATCAAAGGGGTTTCATCTGTTTCTTAAGATTTTTGGTGAACATATATCCAGAACTTGAAAAAAAAATTAAATAATTTAAAATACATTATTTAAAACCACATTCAACACCTTTTTTTTCAAATTCACTTGTTTGTGGCTGATGTTCACTGCTTCCAGCAGAGGATTTCAGTCAGAGCTTCCATTTAAAGTTGTGCCTGTAAATCTGGACATACATGGAGTATTGGGAAAATTTACTTTGGGTTGGGGGGGGGCAGTTATTAGCATGGTTTTCAGACTGTTTGTTACATTAAAACACGGCCCGTCGTATTTTCCACCATGGCTATTTACAGAATCTGCAACATGCATCGTTGATGCCAGGATTTTTTGAAAGTGCCCTGTAGCCTTTTAAAACAAAAACAATATTGCTCTCCTGGTAGCCATACAACAGCAGTGTAAAATGTTACCATCAAAGGGAGTGACAGGGAAGGATTGTTTCCTGATCAACTCACTCGCCCTGCCGCAAGTTTGTCAGCTCAAGTTATGTCCCATGAAAAGTGCAGCCCCCACCCGCTGGGAGGTACAGGTTCATCATACTGCAAGAGACGGCGCACTAAAGGAAGGAACTGGCAGCAATACAGAGGTTGTCTGCAACGGAGGGTTCTAGTTATAATGAGAGGTTGGTTAAGCTGGGTTTATTCTCACAGTAATTCAAGAAGTTGAGAGGAGAACCTGTAGAGGTTTATTACATTATGAGGGGTACAAGTCGGATAGAGTCTTTCTCTCAGGCCCAGGAGTTTAGAACAGGAGACTACAGATGTTGTACTCTGGAGCAAAAAAATGATATCCTCCAGCGGGTTGTCGTTTTTGTACAAGAACTGCATGGCAAGGATGTCCTTTACATTCCTCTCCTTTTGCAAACAGAATTTGAGGAATATCTGAGGGATAGGTTTTCCCACACAGAGGGTGGTAAATGTCTGGACTAAGCTGCCAGAGAAGGCAGATACAATTACGAGCTTTAAGAGACATTTGAACAGTTTATAGTAAGGAGAGCCAGTGAGGGATACAAACTTAATGTGGGAAAATGGGATTAGCATACAAAGGCATCACAGTCAGCATGGGGCAAGGTGGGCTGAAAGATTCCATTTCTGTGCTGCATGTCTGCATGATTCTGTGGCCCATGATAAAATCCAGCCCATTAATTCTTCCCCCTAACCTTTTCCATGGTCAGGGTTTCTCCAAGTTTCACACACAGAACCACATCCTTGGTTCCATTCTGGCAATCGGGTAACAGCAGCCCTTCCAGTGCTTTTGACTTCCCAAAACAGAGTGCCACACCAATGCATGTACAGGTTTAGGACAACATTGTTGCTGTGGTATTTTGTACCTCAACTTGTGTAATATTTTTCATTATTATTAGATTATTATCACATATACCAAGGTAGAGTGAAAACCTTGTCTTGCAAAATGTTATTACAGACCAATTCATTACATAGTACATTAAGGTAGCACAAAGTTAAACAATAGCAATGCAGAATAAAGAGTCCCAGCTACAAGGGAAGCCAAGTAAAGAATAAGACACAGGATAATAACGAGTAAGATTGTGAGATTGAGAGTCCATCTTATTGAGAGGACTGATAGAGATACCCGCATGGTGTGTTGCCTCCCAGGTGCCAGGGTACGGGATGTCTCCGATCGGGTCCTGAATATTCTAAAGGGGGGGGAGCAGCCAGTTGTCTTGGTCCATGTTGGTACCAATGACATAGATAGGACAAAGGAGGAGGTCCTGAAGAGAGATTTCCAGGAGTTAGGAAGGAAGCTGAGAAGCAGGACCTCCAGGGTAGTAATCTCGGGATTGCTACCTGTGCCACGTGGTAGCGAGGGCAAGAATAGTCGGATCAGGCAGATGAATGCGTGGCTGAGAGACTGGTGTAGGGGGCAGGGCTTCAGATTCTTCGATAATTGGGATCTCTTCTGGGGGAAGTATGACCTGTTCAAAAAAGACAGGTTACACCGGAACCTGAAGGGGACCAATACCCTGGCGGGAAAGTTTAATAGAGCTGTTAGGGAGGGTTTAAACTAATTTGGCAGGCGGATTAGAACCGGAATGACAGAGCGGAGGAAGGGGAAACAGAAATAAATCTAAGATAGTGAGCAGTAAAGTTGTCAAGAAAGACAGGCAGGTGATGGGGCAAATTTGTAGCCATTGGGATGAGTTGCAGTGAAATCAAAGAGAAAAGTATCAAATACTGGTCTTAAGGTGTTATACTTAAATGCACGCAGCATAAGGAATAAAGTGGATGATCTTGTCGTACAGCTACAGATTGGCAGGTATGATATTGTGGCCATCACTGAGTCCTGGCTAAAGGATGCATGTCTCTGGGAGCTGAACGTCTAAGGATACACGGTGTATCGGAAGGATAGGAAGGTAGGCAGAGGGGGAGGTGTGGCTTTATTGGTAAGAAATGATATTAAATCATTAGAAAGAGGTGATATAGGATTGGAAGGTGCAGAATCTTTATGGGTTGAGCTAAGAAATAGCAGGGGGTAAAAGGACCCTGATTGCAGTTATTTATAGGCCTCCAAACAGCTGCAGGGATGTGGACTACAAATTACAACTGGAAATAGAAAAGGCTTGTCAGAAGGGCAGTGTTATGATAATTCTGGGGATTTTAACATGCGTGTGGATCGGGAAAATCAGGTCGGCACTGGATCTCAAGAGAGAGAATTTGTAGAATGTCTGCGAGATGGCTTTTTAGAACAGCTTGTTGTTGAGCCCACTAGGGGATCGGCTGTACTGGATTGGGTATTGTGTAATGAACCGGAGGTGATTAGAGAGATTGAGGTGAAGGAACCCTTAGGAGGCAGTGACCATAACATGATTGAGTTCACTGTGAAATTTGAAAAAGAGAAGCCGAAATCTAATGTGTCAGTATTTCAGTGGAGTAAAGGAAATTACAGTGGCATGAGAGAGGAACTGGCCAAAGTTGACTGGAAAGGGACACTGGGAGGAAGGACGGCAGAGCAGCAGTGGCTGGAGTTTATGCGAGAAGTGAGGAAGGTGCAAGACAGGTATATTCCAAAAAAGAAGAAATTTTCAAGTGGAAAAAGGATGCAACCGTGGTTGACAAGAGAAGTCAAAGCCAAAGTTAAAGCAAAGGAGAGGGCATACAAGGAAGCAAAAATTAGTGGGAAGACAGAGGATTGGGAAGTTTTTAAAACCTTACAGAAGGAAACCAAGAAGGTCATTAAGAGGGAAAAGATTAACTATGAAAGGAAGCTAGCAAATAATACCAAAGAGGATACTTAAATGCAAACAACAGGAATTCTGCAGATGCTGGAAATTCAAGCAACACACATCAAAGTTGCTGGTGAACACAGCAGGCCAAGCAGCATCTGTAGGAAGAGGTGCAGTCGACATTTCAGGCCGAGACCCTTCGTCAGTCCTGACAAAGAGTCTTGGCCTGAAACGTCGACTGCACCTCTTCCTACAGATGCTGCTTGGCCTGCTGCATTCACCAGCAACTTTGATGTGTGTTGCAAAGAGGATACTAAAAGCTTTTTCAAGTATATAAAGAGTAAAAGACAGGTGAGAGTAGGACCGATAGAAAATGATGCTGGAGAAATTGTAATGGGAGATAAGGAGATGGCAGAGGAACTGAACGAGTATTTTGCATCAGTCTTCACTGAGGAAGACATCAGCAGTATACCGGACACTCAAGGGTGGCAGGGAAGAGAAGTGTGCGCAGTCACAATTATGACAGAGAAAGTACTCAGGAAGCTGAATAGTCTAAAGGTAGATAAATCTCCTGGACCAGATGGAATGCACCCTCGTGTTCTGAAGGAAGTAGCTGTGGAGATTGCGGAGGCATTAGTGATGATCTTTCAAAAGTCGATAGATTCTGGCATGGTTCCGGAGGACTGGAAGATTGCAAATGTCACTCCGTTATTTAAGAAGGGGGCAAGGAAGCAAAAAGGAAATTATAGACCTGTTAGCTTGGCATCCGTGGTTGGGAAGTTGTTGGAGTCGATTGTCAAGGATGAGGTTACAGAGTACCTGGAGGCATATGACAAGATAGGCAGAACTCAGCATGGATTCCTTAAAGAAAAATCCTGCCTGACAAACCTATTACAATTTTTTGAGGAAATTACCAGCAGGCTAGACAAGGGAGATGCAGTGGATGTTGTATATTTGGATTTTCAGAAGGCCTTTGACAAGGTGCCACACATGAGGCTACTTAACAAGATAAGAGCCCATGGAATTACAGGAAAGTTACATACGTGGATAGAGCATTGGCTGATTGGCAGGAAACAGAGAGTGGGAATAAAGGGATCCTATTCTGGTTGGCTGCCAGTTACCAGTGTTGTTCCACAGGGGTCCGTGTTGGGGCCGCTTCTTTTTACATTGTACATCAACGATTTGGATTACAGAATAGATGGCTTTGTGGCTAAGTTTGCTGACGATACGAAGATAGGTGGAGGGGCCGGTAGTGCTGAGGAAACGGAGAGTCTGCAAAGAGACTTGGATAGATTGGAAGAATGGGCAGAGAAGTGGCAAATGAAGTATAATGTTGGAAAGTGTATGGTTATGCACTTTGGCAGAAGAAATAAATGGGCAGACTATTATTGAAATGGGGAGAGAATTCAAAGTTCTGAGATGCAACGGGACTTGGGAGTCCTCGTACAGGATACCCTTAAAGTTAACCTCCAGGTTGAGTCAGTAGTGAAGAAGGCGAATGCAATGTTGGCATTCATTTCTAGAGGAATAGAGTATAGGAGCAGGGATGTGATGTTGAGGCTCTATAAGGTGCTGGTGAGACCTCACTTGGAGTACTGTGGGTAGTTTTGGTCTCCTTTTTTCAGAAAGGATGTGCTGACGTTGGAGAGGGTGCAGAGAAGATTCACTAGAACGATTCCAGGAATGAGAGGGTTAACATATGAGGAATGTTTGTCCGCTCTTGGACTGTATTCCTTGGAGTTTAGAAGAATGAGGGGAGACCTCATAGAAACATTTTGAATGTTGAAAGGCATGGACAGAGTGGATGTGGCAAAGTTATTTCCCATCATGGGGGAGTCTAGTACGAGAGGGCATGACTTAAGGATTCAGAACAGAAATGCGAAGAAATTTTTTTAGTCAGAGGGTGGTGAATCTATGGAATTTGTTGCCACGGGCAGCAGTGGAGGCCAAGTCATTGGGTGTATTTAAGGCAGAGATTGATAGGTATCTGAGTAGCCAGGGCATCAAAGGTTATGGTGAGAAGGCAGGGGAGTGTGTCTAAATGGGAGAATGGATCAGCTCATGATAAAATGGCGGAGCAGACTTGATAGGCCGAATGGCCGACTTCTGCTCCTTTCTCTTATGGTCTTATTGTCCTAAGGAACCATTCAGTGGTCTTATAACCACTGGATAGAAGTTGTCCTTTAGCCTAGCTGTATGTGCCTTTAGGCTTCTGAATCTTCTGCCCATTGGAAGAGGAGAGAAGAGAGGATGTCCGGGGTGGATGGGATCTTTGATCATGCTGGTTGCCTTACAGGGGCAGTAAGTGTAGAAAAGTTTCGACACTTTCAACTCTACAACATTCTTGGATGTTCTTGGCTTTATATATTACTTATCTTTATTTACTTATTGCATTTGCTCATATTATCTTTTGCACATTAGTTGTTTGTCAGTCTTAATTCATGTGTGATTTTACATTGATTCTATTGTATTTCTTTGTTCTACTGTAAATAACTACAAGAGAATGAATCTCAGGTTAGTATATGGTGACATCTACGCACTTTGATAATAAATTTACTTTGAAATTTGAAGAAAAGGCAGGGCTGAACTGGAGGTCAAACACATTGTGGCGTTTTCAGATTATCTGTCCCTTAGCTCTAATTTTTGAATGTGAAAAAATATTCAGAGGTTTTACTTTACTTTGAACTTTGACAAGCCCATGGAGGGGAGGCTGGTTTGCGTGATGTGCTGAGCTCTGTACAGTTTCTAGTAGTCACTTTTAGAGAAGATGCCCAACCAAGTCCTGAAATATCAAGATAGGATGCATTTTCTCATGGATCAATTAAAATTCCTAAGGATAGATAGGGCCATGGCAAGTTTCATTAACTTCTTGAGGAAAAAGAGCCATTGGTAGCTTTCTTGACCATATCGTCTACATGATTGGACCAGGACAAGCAATCTGTGATTTTAACACCCAGGAGCTTAACTCTCTCAACCTCTGCACCATTGATGTAGACAGATGTAGGTGCATTGCCCCCTTCCTGAAGTCCATGACCAGCCCTTTTGTTTTGGTGACAGACAGTTGGAATATTATGTTTCAACTTTACATATTGACACCACACTATTGAATATAATTGCACTTGTGAGAATGCAAAGGAGATTCACCAAGGTGTTATGTAGATTTGAAGGACTTTGGTTATTGGGAGAGATTGGATAGGCTGTGCTTGTTTCTCATTTTTGAAGGAGACAGAGACGATCTGAATTATATAGGATTATAAAAGGGTTGATAGTCAAAATTGTTTTCCTATGTTATGGACATTGAGAATAAGGCGGCCTGGGTTCAAGCTGAGAGGAACTTGAAAGGGGCAAGTGCTTTTTTAAAAAAAATATTTATAACAGACTAGCTTCCAGTGGTGATGGTTGAATCATATCCAATTACTATGTTTATGATACATTTACACAGACACTTAAATAGGCAAGGCTTAGAAAGATATGGTCCTAATGTGAACAAATGGGATTAATGCAGATGGTCAAAAAAGGCCAGAATGTGATTTGCCGAAGGGCCCGTTTCTGTGCTCTACCACTCCATGACTCTATAACTCTTAAAACCCAGGTTGGTCATGTGAAACTTTGTAACAAACTTCTCAATTTCTTCTGAAATATCCATAGAGTAAAACCATTTCAAGAACCAAAGAACAGTGATCGGGTATAGCAGAAGAAGTGGACCGTTGTCCCACCTTGTCTGTGCTATCCAAGATGACAAATTAAACTAATTCTATTCTTCGGCAGTTGAACGGGGTATGACTGCACAAGCGCGTGAAAGTCGGACCATGAGGCAGTGGGAGAGTTTAAAAGTGAGAAGATTAACGGAGCGGGCGACAGAGTAGGGGGAGACAGAGTAGGAAGGCTTTGGCTCGAGAGGCTTCGGCGAGCAGAGGCTGAGGACAAGATTTACTCCGTGAGATAAGGCCAGGTAAGTTCCTTTAATTAATCTAATTAATTTAGGAGTAGGTAATGGAGGCAGCAGTTAGGGCAGTTGAGTGCTCTGTTTGCAGGATGTGGGAAGTCAGGGCGAGGACAATCATCCCTGATGACTACACCTGTAAAAGGTGCATCCAGCTGCAGCTCCTGACAAACCAAGTTAGGGAACTGGAGCTGGAGTTAGATGAACTTCGGATCATTCAGGAGGCAGAGGCAGAAATAAATAGGAGTTACAGGGAGATAGTCACCCCTAAGAGTCAGGAGACAGATAGCTGGGTGACTGTCAGGAGAGGGAAGGGGAATAGACAGAATGAGCAGAGCACCCCTGTGGCCGATCCCACCAATAATAAGTATATCATTTTGGATACCATTGGTGGGGACGACCTACCAGGGACAAGTTGTGGTGGTTGTGTCTCTGGCATCAAGACGGGACCCTCAGCTCAGAAGGGAAGGAGGGAAAAGAGGAGAGCAGTAGTGATAGGGGATTGGGTACTTAGGGGGACAGATAAGAGGTTCTGTGGAAGAGATCGAGAATCCCGGATGGTCTGTTGCCTCCCTGGTGCCATGGTCCACGATATCTCGGATCGAGTTCTCAGTATTCTCAAGAGGGAGGGTGAGCAGCCGGATGTCGTGGTCCATGTAGGGACCAATGACATGGGTAGGGAGAGTGAGGAGGTCCTGAAAGGTGAGTTTAGGAAGTTAGGGGCCAAGTTAAAGGACTGGACCTCCAGGATAGCAACCTCAGGATTGCTACCAGTGCCACGTGCAGGCGGGTTTAGAAATAGTAAGATAGCACAGATCAACACATGGCTGAAGACATGGTGCAGGAGGGAGGGCTTCAGATTTATAGATAATTGGGCAGTTTTCCAGGGAAGGTGGGACCTGTTCCGGCAGGACAGTTTACATCTGAACTGGAGGGGGACAAATATTCTTGCAGGTAGGTTTCTTAGAGAGTCTCCAGTGGACTTAAACTAGATACTGGGGGAGGGGAACCAGAGTGTTGGAAAAGATGTAGGAGAGAAGGAAGGAAAAGAAAATAGTGGAGTTGTTTGCACCGTTAGTGATAAACAGAGAGTAAGAGGGGAAAATTTTCTTAAATGCATTTATCTTAATGCTAGGAGCATTATAAGAAAGGTGGATGAGCTTACAGCATGGATTGATACCTGGAAGTATGATGTGGTAGCTATTAATGAAACATGGTTGCAGGAGAGGTGTGATTGGCAACTAAATATTCCTGGATTTCGTTGCTTCAGGTGTGATAGAATTGGAGGGACAAGAGGGGGAGGTGTTGCAATGCTGGTCAGAGAAAATATTACAACGGTGCTCTGGCAGGATAGATTAGAGGGCTTGTCTAGGGAGGCTATTTTGGTGGAATTGAGGAATGGGAAAGGTGTAGTAACACTTACAGGGGTGTATTATAGACTACCTAATGGAGGAGCAAATTTGTAAGGAGATAGCAGATATGTGTAGTATGCACAAGGTTGTGATTGTGCGAGAATAGAGAAATGGAGGTCACTTTAAGGTGAAATTTTGAGGGTAAAGATTCTTCATGTTCCTGTTAGGTTGAAAGGAAAGGTTAAAAGTTTGAGAGTGCCATGGTTTTCAAGGGATATTGGATACTTGGTTCGGAAAAAGAGAGATATCTACAATAAATATAGGCAGCATGGAGTAAATAAGGTGCTAGAGGAATATAAAGGATGTAAAAAGAATCTTAAGAAAGAAATTAGAAAAGCTAAAAGAAGATACGAGGTTGCTTTGCAGGTAAGGTGAAAATAAATCCAAAGGGTTTCTACAGTTATATTAATAGAAAAAGGATAGTGAGGGATAAAATTGGTCCCTTAGAGAATCAGAGTGGACAGCTATGTGTGGAACCAAAAGAGATGGGGGAGATTTTGAACAATTTCTTTTCTTCGGTATTCACTAAGGAGAAGGATGTTGAATTAAGGGAAACAGGTAGGGAAGTTATGACAACTATGATGATTAAAGAAGAGGAAGTACTGGCACTTTTAAGGAATATAAAAGTGGATAAGTCTCCGGGTCCTGACAGGATATTCCCTAGGACCTTGAGGGAAGTTAGTGTGGAAATAGCAGGGGCTCTGACAGAAATATTTCAAATGTCATAAGAAATGGGGATGGTTCCAGAGGATTGGCATATTGCTCATGTTGTTCCATTGTTTAAAAAGTGTTCTAAGAGTAAACCTAGCAATTATCGGCCTGTGAGTTTGACGTCTGTGGGGGTAAATTGATGGAAAAGTATTCTTAGAGATGGTATATATAATCATCTGGATAGACAGGGCCTGATTAGGAACAGTCAACATGGATTTGTGCATGGAAGGTCATATTTGACAAATCTTATTGAATTTTTTGAAGAGGTTACGAGGAAAGTTGATGAGGGTAGAGCGGTGGATGTTGTCTATATGGACTTCAATAAGGCCTTTGACAAGGTTCCAGACGGAAGGTTAGTTAGGAAGGTTCAATCATTAGGTATTAATATTGAAGTAATAAAATGGATTCAGCAGTGGCTGGATGGGAGACGCCAGAGAGTAGTGGTGGATAACTGTTTGTCAGATTGGAGGCTGGTGACTAGTGGTGTGGCTTAGGGATCTGTACTGGGTCCAATACTGTTTATCATATTAATTAATGATCTGGATGATGGGGTGGTAAATTGGATTAGTAAGTATGCAGATGATTCTAAGATAGGTGGCATTGCGGATAATGAAGTAGGTTTTCAAAGCTTGCAGAGAGATTTAGACCAGTTAGAAGAGTGGGCTGAAAGATGGTAGATGGAGTTTAATGCTGATAAATGTGAGGTGCTACATTTTGGTAGGACTGATCAAAATAGGACATACATGGTAAATGGTAGGGCATTGAAGAATGCAGTAGAACAGAGGGATTTAGGAATAATGGTGCATAGTTCCCTGAAGGTGGAATCTCATGTGGATATGGTGGTGAAGAAAGCTTTTGGTATGCTGGCCTTAATAAATCAGAGCATTGAGTGTAGGAGTTGGGATGTATATGTTAAAATTGTACAAGGCATTGGTAAGGCCAAATTTGGAGTATTGTGTACAGTTCTGGTCACCAAATTATAGGAAAGATGAAAACAAAATAGAGAGAGTACAGAGAAGATTTACTCGAATGTTACCTGGGTTTCATCACCTAAGTTACAGAGAAAGGTTGAACAAGTTAGGTCTTTATTCTTTGGAGCATAGAAGGTTGACAGGGGACTTAATAGAGGTATTTAAAATTATGAGGGGGATAGATAGAGTTGACGTGGATAGGCTTTTTCCATTGAGAGTCGGGGAGATTCAAACAAGAGGATATGAGTTGAGAGTTAGGGGGCAAAAGTTTAGGGGTAACATGAGGGGCAACTTCTTTACTCAGAGAGTGGTAGCTGTGTGGAACGAGCTTCCAGCAGAAGTGGTTGAGGCAGGTTCGATGTTGTCACTTAAAGTAAAATTGGACAGCTATATGGACAGGAAAGGAATGGAGGGTTATGGGCTGAGTGCAGGTCGGTGGGACTAGGTGAGAGTAAGCGTTCGGCACGGACTAGAAGGGCCAAAATGGCCTGTTTCCGTGCTGTAATTATTATATGGTTATCTGACTATATGTGGTCTCAACCTAACCCCCCACCTTACCGCCCATTCTTCATCTGTTCTTGTGTCTGCTTCAATGTTGCTAACCTATCTTCTTCCACTACCTCTTTGACGGCACATTCCAAGCACATCTGTGTAAAAGGAACTCCCCTCTTACATTAAACCTATACCTTCTCATGTTTGACATCCCCACCTGGGAGCAAATTTCAACAGCTAGGGCTGTTAAATCTTTGGAAATCTTTTCCCTCCTTCAATCCTACACTGTTGATCATTTTGTTTAAATGCTTTACGACTGAATATTGGTAACCTTAGTCCCAACCTATGTTCCCTCTAAGCTGTACGCGTGTGCACACGCGCACACACGTTTTTCAACCAGCGCACAAAGGAAATTAATGTGCTCAGAAAAGGTTACTTAAAATAATGTAGTAATTAATAATTATACTTATTGAAAATAATCTTTTAGCTAAATGTTTCTGTTAACTAGTTAGTCAGTTTTTCAAATACTATAATGCAAAGATCTGTTTCGAATCCTGTAGATAGCTTACTGAGTTTTTATTGAAAAAGATCAGTCAAATGACCCTGTGGCTAAATACTGTCACAAGAAAGTGATAAACATCACATACAAAGTAGCTTTACAGGTCTTAAGTGATGCCTTTGATGAACTGGCTGCACTGTGCAAGATTCTGCAAAAGAGTGACCTGACATCGATTGATTCACTTCATTTTGCGCGAGGCAAAATTAACAAGATAAGAGAGCAGTATCTGGGCGACAATGTTTCGTGGAGTGACAAAGTTAAAGTTTTGCTAAGCCAACAATGTGAAGAAAACATCACAGTAGATACAAGTTCACTGTTGACTTTTATAAATAGTCTTTGTGTTCATTTAGAAGAAAGGTTTCCTGAAGATGAGGTTCAAGAATGGTCAGCTTTTGATTCCTCCGCAATTGCAGATTGTGACTTCACATTTGGTGATGAGCAAGTTAATGTCTTATGTCTAAAATATCATGATTTTCTAGCTGAAAATACTGTAATAGTTACACAGTTTAATGATTTCAAATTTCCTGTGCAAGAAAAAATTAAATCCAAACTGATTTCAAACTTTGCTCAAATGGTGGCATTTGTACTTCAAAATGAACAGTTTGCGACCTTGCACAGTTGATAGATATTGGGGGAACCTTTCTTGCGTCTAGTGCGGACTGTGAACGAGGTTTTAGCCTAATGAATCAACTCAAAAACAAGCTGAGAAACCGTTTAGGTGAATGTCATTTGGATATGTTAATGAGAATTAAAAGCTATCAATTGGATGGAAGGATTAGCTTAGAAAGAATGAGTAAATGCCAAAGAGAGGAGAGAGAAAAAAATAACTGAGTGACTTAAATATGTATGTTATTTTGTTGTTATTCTGTGCAGTTTTATGTCAAATATTTTGTAGACCTACATAAACTGTGCCATGTGTGCATTCAGTGCGCACATACTTTTGTCACAGGAAAAAAAACTTGCACAACATAAGATTTTTACACACACTGACTACTAAAAATTAGAGGGAACATTGGACTCCCAACCTCTGGAATTCTCTGACTGAACTCTTCCTCTCCTACCTTCTGAATAGATCTCAAGGAGAAATTTAAATTATTAATATTTAGTTGTCTTCTGGGAACTAGAGAACAAAGCAGCACAAGAAATAGAAGCAGGATGGCACTGCAGGGCAGGCCGCTGACTCTGTGCTCTTGTAACCTGGGTTCAATCCAGACTTCCAGCGTTCTGTGTGTGGAGTCTGCCTGTGTTTCCCTCGTATGCTCCACTTCCATCCCACATCCCAAAGGTGTGTGGATTGGTGAGCTAATTGACCCCTGTAAATTGTCCCCGCTCTTTAGGTGAGTGATAGAATCAGGGATGGGAGTGAGGGTGTTGTTTGTTTATCTACTTGACTATCTATCTATCAAGACAGTACAGAACAGACCCTCCCGGCCCTTTGAGCCACGCCGTCCAGCAACCCCTGACTTAACCCTAGCCTAATCACAGGACAATTACAACGACCAATTAACCTACCAACCAGTACCTCCTTGGACTGTGGGAGGAAACCAGAGCTTGTTGGTCAGCAGGAATTTGCAGGGTTAAAGGGCTTGTTTCTGCACTGTATGACTCTATGACAATGGGAGGAAGCTATTCATTCAATGAGTCCAACTGGCTATCAGAGCAATTCAATAAATCCCATTCGCCTAATTCTGTCACTTAACCTGCTCTCCAAAAGCAGCACCTCTGTTCCTTAGAAGCTTGCAAACATTTGGCATGACATCTAAAGTGTTGACTAACTTTTATAGTTGTATGGTGGAAAGTGTATTGACTGGTTGTATCATGGCCTGCTATGGAAACACCAATGCCCTTGAATGAAAATCCTACAAATAGTGGATACTGCATAGTGCATCACGGGTAAAGCCCTCCCCAGCTCTGAGCACACCTACACGAGCATTGTTGCATTGGTGCATCCATCATCAGGGTACCCTACCACCCTGATCATGCTCTCTTCTCGCTCCCTGCCATTGGAAAGACAGGAGCCTCAGGACCAAGATCACCAGGTCCAGGAACAGTTATTGGCCCTCAATCATCAGGCGTCTGAACCAAAGCAGTTATCTTCACTTGGCCGATCACTGAACTGTTCTATAACCTATAGACTTACTTTTAAGGACTCTTCATCTCATGTGCTCGATATTCATTGCTCATTTATTTATTGTTATTACTTCTTTCTCCCCCTGCCTCTGCAACTAATGGGCTCCTAGATTGGGTGAGGCCATGGAGTCACTTCCATGAAATTCCGTTTTGAATGTTATTTGCTTACTTTTATTGTCTACATTAATTGTTTTTTTTTTCTCTGCACGTTGGGTGTTTGACAGTCTTTTTTAAAAATGGGGTTCTTTGTTTTGTGTCTGCCTGTAAGGAGACGGATCTCAAGCCTGGACATAGTACACGTACTTTGACAGTAAATGGACCTTGAACACAGTTTGTTATCCTTTGCACATTGGTTGTCCACCCCGTTGGTGCAGTCAATTAACCAGCCAAACTATGGTGCGTTCAGAAGATGGGAAGAAACTGGAGCACCCAGAATCCACTGAGGACACATAAACTCCACATCTGTTCCAATAGCTCATTCTCTGACCGATTCTCAAATGATATTTGATATCATCACTATTGAGAGATTATGTGAAAGGTTCTGCATGAGGGCACGTCACTGTTATAACGAGGATTATCGTTGACAATGGCCATTTGTGCTGCCATGGCCTGAATGAAATGTCCACCAGCAAAAGGATACTGACGGCTGATGATACTGAAACCCATCCCGTAGTTTATCAATGTTGTACTTGTTGCAAACACATTGCCTCTGGCCATTAAAAAGTCACCCAGTCTAGTAGGCACCTAACAGACTGATGTGTTTTCTTTAATGTAATTTTGATACACAAGTAACTCAGCAACAAAACTGGACTTTGTGTTTTCCATGAAGTGTGGGGGTGGGGGAGGGTGGGGGGTGAAAAATACTGGGCACATCAGTGCATTTGAGAAAGATAAAGCCCAAAGAAACAGGATATGCTTTCCAAGTGTCAATATTCAAACAGAAACACATTCAGGAAAGAAATCCTCGAATAATCTGCTGGGTTAAAATATACTTGAGGCAAGTGTGAAAACCCTCTCACAACACAAAAGCAGCAGCTAAATAGAGGGCTATTTAAATTAGTTTCCAAGGAATGAGCACCCAATTGTGAGATTTCCCTTTCAATTTCTTTGTCCTGCTTTTGGCCCTATCTCAGGATAACTTGCCAATTTGGTCACTCAAAGTGATAGTGCAGCTGTAATGCGTTTGGTAGTATTCCCACCTTCGCTTCCGAAAGACGCAAGTTCAAATCCAGCTACCCTGGCACAGTAGCATAGTGGTTAGGACAATACTTTGTAGTACTGGTGACTGGGGTTCAATTCCCACAGCTGCCTGTAAGGAGTTTGAATTTGAACCCCGTAACTGCGTGGGTTTCCTCCCTCAGTCCAAAGACATACCGGCTGGTAGGTTAATTGGTCGCTGTATATTGTCCCAGGATTGTTGCTCAATGGGCCGGAAGGGTCATACTATCTAAAAACCAAGTTGATTTCAATGCTGCACTGAGTGTGCCAAGGCCAATTTAATCCATAGCCTGGTCTCCCTTCCCAGGGGATAGCCTTCCCCAGTGAAATGTTATGGTGTTGGTGCCATAGGGAGCTGAATGCATGGAGTTTGCATGTTCTTCTATAAATTCACCTCCGATACCATCGCTGGTGAGCAAAGCACTGGTGATGAAATAGTACACAGGAGTGTAATAGCAGACCTGCTTGAGTGATGCCAGAAAACAACCTCTCACTCAGCATTAGTAAAGGTGAACATGTGCTTCTCCACATTGGGAGAATCGGCAATGGAGAGGCTCAGCAACATGAAATTCCTGGGTATCAACCTATCAGATGTTCGGTTCTGAGCCCAGCACAAAGTAGCAATCACAAGGAAGATGAGCCAGCATCTTTACTTTCTTAGAAGGTTTAACTTATCAAAGTCCAAAGAACATTTATTATCAAAGTATGTATACTATATACAACCTTGAGATTCATCTCAAGAATCCACAAGACAATGAAATCCAATAGAACCCATTAAAAGAAGACCGTCAAACACCCAATTTCTACAGCCATGTCATGAGCTGTTTTTATTTTAGCAGTTTTCTGTAAAAGCAGTGCGTCCTGCTAGTAAGAGTGTTTTGGCTCTGGCTAAAGTTAAGGAGCCATGCTGCCCAGTTTAGGAATGCTGTGTCAGCAATCAGGACTGTATGGGTAGGTGCTGTAACTTTCTGCCCAGTGAGATGTGAGAGAAGATTCTAGCGAGCTGGGTGGGATGAGATTTCTGAAGGACAGTCGTCTGGTTTGGTGTTTTTTGGGCGGGAGCCGCTAGGCAGGGCACAAGAGAAGATGCCACAGAATGCCGCTTGAAGGAGAGACCCTATTACACGGAGCACTTCACAAGATGAAGGATTCCAAGAAGAGTGGTTCTACCTGTATTGATGATGGGAATTCAATGCCGTGAGTAAAGTGCCACACCCAGCTACTACAGAAATGAGCTCCAATGTTTATGTGCATATTGGACTGGTTTAATTGTCATGGGCCCTTTTCTTATTAACTGATAAAGTTGAAAATTGATAAATATACTTCCTTTGTAATTTCATGCTGGTATATGATCTGTCATTTCTTGGTGACTGATAATTGTGTATGGGCAGTGTATACACAGCATTCACTGAAATCAACATTCCTTAATCAGAACACCCTAACTTTCCAGTAGAGGCAGATACATTAGCGAGTTTTAAATACATGTAGATATATAAAAAATTGTTACTGTTGGTTTAAAGGGTCAGTGGGGGGGGGTGGATTCTATTAAAAGGTTTTACAATGAGGATGGAAATGTCAGAAAATGCTACATTGGGGTGTCTTGGAATGTATGCGGGATGGTTTTTTGAACGAACATGTCGAGGAACCAACCAGAGAGCAGGCTATTCCAGACTGGGTATTGAGCAATGAGGAACGGTTAATTAGCAATCTTGTCTTGGGTAAGAGTGACCATAATATAGTGGAATTCTTCATTAAGATAGAGAGTGACATAGTTAATTCAGAAACAAAGGTTCTGGACTTAAAGAAGGGTAACTTTTAAGGTATGAGACATGAACTAGGTAAGATAGACTGGCAAATGACACATAAAGGGTTGACGGTGGATATGCAATGGCAAGCATTTAAAGATCACACGGATGAACTACAACAATTGTTCATCCCAGATTGGCAAAAGAATAAATCAGGGAAGATAGTGTACCCGTGGCTGACAAGGGAAATTAGGGATAGTATCAATTCCAAAGAAGAAGCATACAAATTAGCCAGAAAAAGTGGCTCACCTGAGGACTGGGAGAAATTCAGAGTCCAGCAGAGGAGGACAAAGGGCTTAATTAGGAAAGGGAAAAAGGATTATGAGAGAAAACTGGCAGGGAACATAAAAACTGACTGTAAAAGCTTTTATAGATATGTGAAAAGAAAAAGATTGGTTAAGACAAATGTAGGTCCCCTACAGACAGAAACAGATTAATTGATTATGGGGAGCAAGGACATGGCAGACCAATTGAATAACTACTTTGGTTCTGTCTTCACTGAGGAGGACATAAATAATCTTCCGGAAATAGTAGGGGACAGAGGGTCCAGTGAGATGGAGGAACTGAGGGAAATATATGTTAGTAGGGAAGTGGTGTTAGGTAAATTGAAGGGATTAAACACAGATAAATCCCCAGGGCCAGATGGTCTGCATCCCAGAGTGCGTAAGAAAGTAGCCAAGAAATAGTGGATGCATTAGTGATAATTTTTCAAATCTCTTTAGATTCTGGACTAGTTCCTGAGGATTGGAGGGTGGCTAATGTAACCCCACTTTTTAAAAAAGGAGGGAGAGAGAAACCGGGGAATTATAGACCGGTTAGCCTAACATCGGTGGTGGGGAAAATGCTAGAGTCAGTTATCGTATATATAGGAAAAATAACGTGAGTACATCCAAGTAACAACACTTACAATGCCTTAAGAAAAACCATCATCTTAAAGATTGAAAACAAAATTTTGTGATAACAAAAAAAAATCTACTGAGCAGAAAAGTGAGAAAAAAAAGAGAACCCATTAGGTGTACAACCCCATAGTCATGCGTCATACAAAAAGCTTCTAAAAATAAACATCAAACCGCCAGCAAGGAAAGAAAATATACTAAAAAAATTTACAATTAGATCGTGGAAAAATTATATCAATTAACTCAAATGATAATAACGAGCAAATGAGCCCCATCTTTTCTCAAAATCAAATAAAGGTTCAAAGGTTCGACTTCTAATTTTCTCCAAACTAAGACATAGCATCACTTGAGAGAACCATTGTGACGAAATGGGAGCTGATGTATCCTTCCACTTCAACAAAATGGCCCTCCTATCTATCAATGTAACAAATGCAATAACATGTTGGTCAGACACAGAAATACCATGAATATTTTGAGGAACTATTCCAAAAAGCACAGTTAATTTATTAGGTTGTAAATTAATTTTAAGTGCTTTAGAAATTGTTGAGAAAACCGACTTCCAGAACTGTTCCAATATAGAACAAGACCAAAACATATGTGTCAGTGTAGCTATCTCAGTTTTACATCTATCACAATGACTATCAACATTAGGAAAGATTTTAGAAAGTCTCTCCTTTGTCAAATAATAACGATGTACAATTTTAAATTGAATCAATGAATGGCTAGCACAAATTGAAGAAGAGTTAACCAACTTCAATATCCGCATCCAATCCTCTGTCATAAGAGTCAAATTATGTTCCTTTTCCCAATCCTGTTTAATCTTAGACAAAGGACGCTTATCCCATTGTAATAGTAAATTATAAATTCTTCCAATAGAACCCTTAATCAAAGGATTCATACTCATAATAGTATCTAACAGATCAGCCTCCAATATGTAAGGGAAATTACCTAAATATTTTTGTAAAAAATGTCTAACTTGAAGGTATTGCAGAAAGTGTGAATATGAAAGAGAATATTTATCAATTAATTGTTCAAAGGACATCAATCTATCTTCTTTAAATAAATCCAAAAAAGAATTAACACCTTTATTTTTCCAAAGTAGAAAAATTGGATCACTCAAAGAAGGCTTAAAAAAGTAATTTCGGTAAATTAAACTACAAAGTTTAAATTTTTTAAGATTAAAAAAATTGTGGAACTGGAGCCAAATTTGTAAAGAATACTTAATCACAGGATATAGGTTTAAATTAACAACTTTACCTAATTGCATAGGTAAAGGAGCCCCCAATAACGAGGTTAAATAAAACTGTTTTACAACTTTTAGTTCCAGGTCTACCCAAATTGGCCGATCACTCTTATCAACCCAGTATAACCAAAAAGACATATATCGCAGATTAACAGCCCAATGATACATTCTAAAATTAGGCAAAGCAAGACCTCCATCCTTTTTCAATTTTTGTAAATGACATTTACTAATTCTTGGTCTTTTATTATTCCAAATAAAAGATAAGATAATAGAATCAATCCGATCAAAAAACTTCCTAGTCAAAAAAACAGGAATATTCTGAAATAAATATAAAAATTTCAGTAGACTCATCATTTTAACTACATGAATATTACCAACAAGTGAAAATGTAAGTGGACTCCATCTACTAAATAAATACTTCATAGAGTCTACTAAGGGAACACAATTAGCTTTATAAAGATCCTTATATTTTTTAGTAATTATAATACCTAAATATCTAAAAGAGTCTGAAACTTTAAAAGGAGTATTATCATATATAGAGACAGAATCATTTAAAGGAAACAATTCACTTTTACTAAAATTTATTTAATATCCTGAAAAACCTCCAAATTTATTAAATAATTTTAGCAAGGCAGGAATGGATTCGTCAGGGTTAGATATATAAACCAATAAATCATCGGCATAAAGAGAGGCCTTATGCATGGTCTCATTTACAAAGATTCCATGGATATTTTTAGCCTCACGAAGAGCAACAGCAAGGGGTTCTAATATTAAATTAAACAACAAAGGACTTAATGGACAGCCTTGCCTTGTCCCCCATGAAAGCTGAAAAAAAGGAGACCTACAATTGTTAGTGACAACAGTAACAATAGGGGCTTTATATATCATTTTAATCCAATTATTAAAATTAACACTAAAGCCAAATTTCTCTAAAACATTGAATAAATATTTCCATTCGACTCAGTCGAACGCTTTTTCAACATCCAAAGATACAACACATTGTGGAATTTTAGAAGAGGATGAATATATAATGTTAAATAGTCTCTGAACATTTGAAAAGGAATAGCGACCCTTTATAAAGCTTGTTTGATCTTTACAAATAATTTTACCCAAAATATTCTCCAACCGATTGGCCATTATCTTTGACAAAATCTTAGCGTCAACATTCAGTAATGAAATAGTTCTATTTGAAGCACAGTCAGTAGGGTCTTTATCTTTTTTAAGAATTAAAGAAATAGAGGCCTCAAAAAGTAGAGGGTAATTCACCTTTCACAAAAGAATCCTTAAACATTTCCAACATATACGGAGAGAGTAACTTTCCAAATTTTTTATAAAATTCTACGGGATAGCCATCAAGTCCTGAGGACTTACCAGATTGCATTGAAAAAAATAGCTTTATGAATTTCAGCTTCAGTAATTTGAGCATCGAGAATCTTTTGATCCTCAGCCGAGATTTTAGGAAAAACAATCTTTCATAAAAAAGCAAACAACAGGAATTCTGCAGACGCTGGAAATTCAAGCAACACACATCAAAGTTGCTGGTGAACGCAGCAGGCCAAGCAGCATCTATAGGAAGAGGCGCAGTCGACGTTTCAGGCCGAGACCCTTCGTCAGGACTAGTCCTGACGAAGGGTCTCGGCCTGAAACGTCGACTGCACCTCTTCCTACAGATGCTGCTTGGCCTGCTGCGTTCACCAGCAACTTTCGTAAAAAAGCATTCATTTTAGAGGAATCTAACGGACATTGAGATTTATACAGCTCAGCATAAAAGTCTTGAAAAATCTTATTAATTTCTTCATATTCCTGAGCTAAGGTACCATCTTTCCTACGAATTTTCATGATTTGCCTTTTGGCTGCAGCCATTTTTAATTGAGATGCAAGCAGTTTATTATTTTTAACTCCAGACATATAAAATTGGCTCTTTAACTTAAGCAAATAACCTTCAATGGGATGAGTTAATAACAGGTTATATTGTGATTGAACTTCCACCCTTTGTTTAAATAAATCAGTATTGGGGGAAATTGCATAAATATTATCTAAATCTTTAATTTGTTTTGAAATTCTATCTAATTCTGCTTTAGTTTTTTTTTAAGTTTAGCTGAATAAGAAATAATCTGACTGCGTAAAAATGCTTTAAATGTATCCCATATAACTAATTTAGACATACCCCCTATGTCATTAAAAAGAAAAAATTCTTTTATCTGGGTTTCAATGAAAGTGACAAAGTCAGAGTTTTGCAATAATGTCTGAGACATGCGCCAAGGTGGGCGGGCAAGAGTGACATCATCAAATTCAAAAGACAAACTCAGAGGTGCATGATCAGATATAGCAATAGCGTCATATTCGCAGGTTTTAACACTAGACAAGAAGCGGGGATCGACGATAATAAAATCGATCCTCGAATATTTTTTATAAACGTGTGAGAAGAAAGAATATTCTCTATTGTCGGGAAGAAGATACCTCCACAAATCAATCAACCCAAAATCAATCAAAAAGGAATTAATAAATGACACGGATCGATTTGGAAGTCGCTGATTGGTTGAGCTCTTATCAATCATAGGATTTAAACAACAATTAAAATCCCCACCCATTATGAGCATATATTCATTTAAGTCAGGCAGTAAAGCAAATACCTTTTTAAAAAAAGAAGGATCATCTAAGTTAGGACCATACAAATTAACCAAAACAACTTTTCTGTTACAGATTGTTCCTTTAACAATTAAAAATTTACCATTAGAATCTGACTCAATATCCTCTTGAATAAATATATTAGGTTTAATGAAAATAGACACGCCTTTTGTTTTACTCTGAGAAGTAGAGTGGAATTGCAAACCATTCCACCATCTAAAAAATCTGTTTTGATCTCCTGCCCTGATATGTGTCTCTTGAGCAAAAATTATGTCAGGTTGGAATCAGTTAATAATTTTAAAAGTCTTTTTTCGTTTAATAGGATGATTCCAACCACATACATTCCAACTTATTATATTAATCCGTTTGAACAGCATACTATAATTTCATTCTACTTTATACATGCACAAAGCACATACCAATGCAGGATAATCAAAGATGGTGGTGATGAAGAATACAACCAAATAAAAAACACACATGCTCCGAACCACCCAATGGGAAAAAACTAACTCTAAACCCACCCACCCACACCCAGAAACCCGAAAAAGGCAAGCGATCTACGATAGAATTCAAAGCTGCTGACTGCTCTGTCTGTGTTTTCTTTCCCTCCCCCCAATTAGTAAAAAAGTAGAGTGACCTTGTGAAAAAGACAATAAAGTCTCAGGAAAAAAAGGTATTTACATTCCATCGACCGATAAACAAGAAAGAACCAAAATAATGTTATCTCTTAGAGAGAAAAACCAGTGCCATGTTTAAGTTTAATATTAATTCCCTAAAAAAGCTTTAAATTCAATTATAAAATGTTATAAAAGAACAGAAAAATATATAAAAAGCCCTATTAGTAGGAAAAACTACCAATTAGCTTCAAAGTATTAAATTAAAGGAACAAATCGCCTTATCTTCTTCCCTCAGTCATAAAATGTCCAGAGATCATTTGAGCAGAGATACTTAAACCATAAATCTTTCCAAAGGAAAACCGATAATATGCAACAAAGAACAACTCCCTATGTTCTTTAATTAGTCTCTTGATGAAATATACAAGTGACCTTCATAAATCTTCTTTCCAAAATGCGAATAATATACAAATAGCCAAACAGCCTTTCAGATGGATCATTCAACAGCAGTGTCGGTGACAGCAGCAGGGAAAGCCTGAACAAAATCCACTGCAGCTTTTGGATCAAAAGAAGTACGAGGAGGAGAATTAGGAGGGAAAATTTTAAGTCTTGTCGGATACCTCAGAGATGCGAAAAGATTCTTATCATGTGCTTGTTTCATTACCAGGGCAAATTTTGATCTCTCTTGGATAATCTTCGTAGAAGCGGAGCTCAGATTCCATAAATCTAAAAACTCTCTGTTTTCTTGCCTGTCGTATTATTTGTTCTTTAATTTTAAAGTGATGGAAGCAAACCAGAACAGATCTTGGTTTACTAGAGTCCTTCGATTTCGAGATAAACGCCCTGTGTGCCCTTTCTATAGCAGGCGGCTTTGATAGAATGGTAGGAAATAAAGTGTGGAAAAGCCTACCAAAGTAAGCCATTAGATCTCCACCTTCAGCTCTTTCCTGCAGCCCAACAATTCTTATATTCCTTTGTCGAGACCTAGTTTCCAGTCTATAATCTTATTTTGATATCTTTCCAAACGAGTTGTAGCTTCAGACAGCTTTTGCTTAGTTATCTTCAATTCCTCTTCGTGTGAAGTAACTTGAGTTTCCAGGTCTTTAAGTTTTCCCAGAAATGACTTCATTTCATTACTATTCTTTTCCAGTTGGTCTTTAATTGATCCATTCTGATCCTTAATTGAATTCAGTGTCCGAACAATATCTTCAGCCCACGATGGCATTTCATCAGATCTTTCCTTTTGCACCTTTCCTTTCCCATTACCTTTATCACCAGGTTCAGGTAAATTCTTCCCATTTCTTGTAGACATAGACATATTGGTCACCCTCAAGAGACAACAAGTAAAAATTTTAAATTCAAAGCTTAAAGTAGGGGGAAAGAAAGAAAACTAAGAGCAGCAGAAAAATACTGCTACTTCATTGTTATCAAAGATGTGATAACAGCACATTTGGAAAGCGGTGAAATTATCGGACAAAGTCAGCATGGATTTGTGAAAGGAAAATCATGTCTGACAAATCTCATAGAATTTTTTTGAGCATGTAACTAGTAGAGTGGATAGGGGAGAACCAGTGGATGTGGTATATTTGGATTTTCAAAAGGTTTTTGACAAGGTCCCACACAGGAGATTAGTGTGCAAACTTAAAGCACACAGTATTGGGGGTAAGGTATTGATGTGGATAGAGTTGGCAGACAGGAAGCAAAGAGTGGGAATAAATGGGACCTTTTCAGAATGGCAGGCAGTGACTAGTGGGGTACTGCAAGGCTCAGTGCTGGGACCCCAGTTGTTTACAATATATATTAATGACTTAGATGAGGGAATTAAATGCAGCATCTCCAAGTCTGCGGATGATATGAAGCTGGGCGGCAGTGTTAGCTGTGAGGAGGATGCTAAGAGGATGCAGGGTGACTTGGATAGGTTAGGTGAGTGGGCAAATTCATGGCAGATGCAATTTAATGTGGATAAATGTGAGGTTATCCACTTTGGTGGCAAAATCAGGAAAACAGATTATTATTTGAATGGTGGCCGATCAGGAAAAGGGGAGGTGCAACGAGACCTGGGTGTCATTGTACACCAGTCATTGAAAGTGGGCATGCAGGTACAGCAGGCGGTGAAAAAGGCAAATGGTATGCTGGCATTTATAGCAAGAGGATTTGAGTACAGGAGCAGGGAGGTACTACTGCAGTTGTACAAGGCCTTGGTGAGACCACAACTGGAGTACTGTGTGCAATTTTGGTCCCCTAATCTGAGGAAAACACAAAATAATCTGCAGATGCTGGGGTCAAAGCAACACTCACAACACGCTGGAGGAACTCAGCAGGTCGGGCAGCATTCCACAGATGCTGCCCGACCTGCTGCGTTCCTCCAGTGTGTTGTGACTGAGGAAAGACATCCCTGCCATAGAGGGAGTGCAAAGAAGGTTCACCAGATTGATTCCTGGGATGACAGGACTTTCATATGATGAAAGACTGGATTGACTAGGCTTATACTCGTTGGAATTTAGAAGATTGAGGGGGGATCTTATTGAAACATATAAAATCCTAAAAGGATTGGACAGGCTAGATGCAGGAAGATTGTTCCCGATGTTGGGGAAGTCCAGAACAAGGGGTCACAGTTTGAGGATTAAGGGGAAGCCTTTTAGGACCGAGATTAGGAAAAACTTCTTCACACAAAGAGTGGTGAATCTATGGAATTCTCTGCCACAGGAAACAGTTGAGGCCAGTTCATTGGCCATATTTAAGAGGGAGTTAGATATGGCCCTTGTGGCTAAAGGGATCAGGGGATATGGAGAGAAGGCTGGTACAGGGTTCTGAGTTGGATGATCAGCCATGATCATACTGAATGGCGGTGCAGCCTCGAAGGGCCGAATGGCCTACTCCTACACCTATTTTCTATGTTTCTATGTCAAAACATTCCAGAACTGTGAAGTTTTATCTGTTGCACCAAGAGTCAAAGGCTTCATCTAGGGGGAAGATGGGGAGGGTGAGGGGTGGGGGGTGGAGGGGTTGGAGCGAGGAGGCTCTGAATTTAAATGAAGAAAATTATGAATGGAACGTTGTTCATTGAGATTGGAGAACTTAATTTAAAGAGTTGATTGGGTAATTAATTCCAAGCCTTCTCCCCATCATCAATTCAGTCAAGATTGATGGGGAAAATGCCAGAGTCTGTGTTACTGAGCATTTGGAGGAGAGTGGTCACATCAGGCAATATCAACGGGGATTCATGCTTGACAAAGCTGTTGGAATTTCCTGAGCATGTAACTCTGTAGTATTGATGAGGGTGAGCTAGTGAATGTTGCGTTCCTTCTGAACCTGCTTGACGCTTCAGAAAACTTCTGATAAATTCCCTGTGGGATTAGAGGTAATTTATTGATATTGCTAGAGAGCTGGAAAACAGTAAGAGGTAAAAGGCCAGACTGAATAGAAAAGGAGAGAGAGAGGGATTTTTTCTATTATAACCGGAAGGAGAAATTGATATTCATGCCATGAGGTTGGATTCCTATGGTCTCACCTGCCTATCACTTCCCCAGGTTCCCCTCCTCCTTCCCTTTCTTCTATGGTCTGCTCTCCTCTCCTATCAGATTCCTTCTTCTCCAGCACTTCACATTTTCCATACACTTGGCTTCACCTATCACCTTCCAGCTAGCCTCCTTCCCCTCTCCCCCCCCCCACCTTTTTAATTCTGGCGACTTCTCCCTTCCTTTTCAGTCCTGAAGAAGGGTCTCAGCCCGAAACGTCGACTACTTATTTATTTTCATAGATGCTGCCTGACCTGCTGAGTTCCTCCAGCATTTTGTTGTTGAATAGGATTAAGTGCTTTATTCCCCTCCCACCAAGTCTCAGACAACAACTAGGGTGGAAAATAGAATGGAATTTATAGCAAAATGACAGAAGTAACTTTAAATAGTATTATATCCAACATGAAGTATAAAAAGTCCAGCTGAAGCGGTAAACCCTGAAATTGACAGCAGATTGGAGTACAGGAAAAGAAGATGAAGGGATCGTTTAGAAAGGAGAAAATTGGGAATGAGAGTAAGCTTGTAGAGAATGTAAAAACTGAGTTTAAAAGTTTCCGTAGGTATGTGAAGAGAAAAAAAAGATTAGTGTCGGTCTTCACAGTCAAAAGCTTGGAAATTTATAGTAGGCAACAAAAAGGTAGAACAATTAAATACATATTGACAATATAAATAACATTTCTGAGAGGTTTAGGAACACAGTCTAGTGAGTTGGAGGAAGTAAATGAAATCAGTATTAGCAGGGAAATATGTTGAGTAAATTAAAAGGATTACAGACCAATAAGCGCCAAGGCCCAAGAGCTTGTATTTCAGAATATCCAGTTAACACTGAACACCCCAGATACAGTAAATGCTTTGATGATCATTTTCCTACATTCTTTATACTCTGGAGCCATCATTGGATTGAAACCCCAATAGTTAAAAAATGAGGTGGGAAGAAAGCCAGGAATTATGGATCAATTCACCTGAGATTAGTGATGGGAAAATGGCAGAGTCCATGTAAAAGAGCACTTCATCATCCCCTTGGAAGTGATGAATTACTGATTAAGTCCCCAGAACTAGACCCCAATACCTCATCGTGCAAATAGATCCCTGATTTTCTCACTTGCAGATGTCAGTCAGTTCAGATTGGCAACATTTCCTACACAGTCATCATCAGCACCGATGCACCACAAGGCTGGGAGCCTAGCCCCTGCTCTACTTTGCTTTATACTAATGATTGCAAGTACTGTTCCAATGCCATATTTAAGTTTGCTGGTGTTGTTTCATATGACAGGTGTTTTTCTCTTCGCACTTCTAGTTGTTGTTTGCCAAGCCACTCCTCCAACTTGTGGCTGCATCGATGGGCCGTCTCTCAGCAAAGCCGTCTCAGGTCTTGGTGACAGGGCATGTTTGGACCAGAAGGAGGATGTCCTGGGTTGGGGCACCACAGGGGCAAGCTGGGGTTTGTTGGGCCTCCCCATCGGTGTAGTGTTTACGCTGTTTTGTCATGTCAACATCTGAGTCAATTTGCACCTGTCCAGTTTTTTTTCTAGTAGCTGTAGCAAAGCTCGGGAGGAAGGAGGTGGGGTCATCGATCAGATCTCTGCTGGGGGTGTGGGGGGGGTGAAGACACATATTGGTGTGCCAGTATTGGCGCTATTCAGTTTGTTCATCATAGGAATCAAGGTTTTTCAAGTCGTAGAAAGGTTTTCAAGATCTGAGTTGGGAAATTTGAGGAGTATTTTCGATGAGTTTATGAACTGGAACATTATTGAGCATATTTTGGATACACTTGTAAGTTTTCCTGAAGCTACTCTTCTACAGATCTCCGGGGGTACTATTCCACTCATTGTTGGGAGACAATGGACAGGTGTGGATCTTAGGGCTGCTGAGATTATCTTCATAGAAGTATGGAACAGTGTATCGATGATGCTTGTGTGAACACTTCTCTCCCAGGTGGGTGCGCAATATTCAGTGACTGAGAAACACAGCGCCAGGCTAGATGTTCATAGGACTGACTGGTTAGCACCCCATTTGGTTCCTTGTATCTTCCTAATCATGGTCTTTCTGAATTTTAGTTTCTTTGCAACATTTTGAAGATGGACCTTGAAGAGAGTTTGATTTAGTGTGACTCCTAAGTATGTTGGGTGTGGATCGTTGGGTAGTTGTTTGTCATTTAATTTGATATCAAGTTTAAGTTTGATTAGTCGGTTCGCCAGATGAAATATGGAAGTTACTTTGTTGTTGATGTTCATATTTAGGTACCACTTTGAGAAGTAATTGGACAGAGAGTTGATATCTTGGGTAAGGTTTTTTCAATGGATTTGACATAGTTCGATTGGAAGGCAATGGCCCAGTCATCAGCATATCCAAATTAAGCAGATTTGGTTTCAGGGAGGTCACTGACGTACAGACTGACCAAGGTTGAAACCAGAACTGACTTTTGCAGGACGCCATTGCAGAGTTTCATAGTGAGACTAGTGTCACTTTCTAGGCAGGTGAAGAAAGGACAAGTGCCTGCCATTCTGGGGAGGAGACATAGGATCTTTTTACATGGGATGATTCGGGCTAGTTTTAACATTAAGCCTTATTTTTAATATTTAATATTTGAAATCCAGGGAGTGGGAACGCAGAATCAAATATCGCTGTGACGATTGTACATTCTAGTACCAATTGTTTGGCGACAATAAAGTAAAGTATAGTTCCAAATGGTGTCGTATGCAGCAGAAAAGTTGCTCCAGTTTTCTTTTTTAGTTCAAAGCCTGATTCGATGTATGATGTGAGTGCGGGAACTTGATCATTGGTATTGTGGTGTTGTTTGAAATAATCTTGCTCACTTCACTGGTATTGGCCAAATCAAAGGTGGTATTGAATCGGCTTATAAGAGGGAGATTGAAAATCTGGTGAAATGATACCACAACCTTTCAGTCAACATTGGCATTAGGGGATTAGATGTAGAGTGGGTCAGTAACTTTAAATTCCTTGCCATTATCATTTCAGAGGATCTGTCCTGGGACCAGCACACAAGTGCCATCACAAAGGCATGGCAGCACCTCTACATCCTTAGAAGGTTGTGCAAATTGAGCATGTTATCTAAAACTTTGAAAAACTTATATAGGTACACAGTGGGGAGTATCCTAACTGGTTGCATCATGGCTTGGTATGGAAAGCCCAAGAATGGAAAGTCTTACAAAAACTAGTGGATAAAGCCCTCCCCACCACTGAGCAGATGTATAAGGAGCACTGCCACAAGAAAGCAACATCCATCATCAATGACCCCCACCATCCAGGCCATGCTCTCTTCTCAGTCCTACCATCAGGAAGAAGGTATAGGAGCCTTAGGTCCCACACCAGGTTCAGGAACAATTATTACCCTTCGGCCATCAGGGTCCTGAACCAGCGAGGATAACTTCATTCACCTCAACACTGAAATGACCTCACGACCTATGGCCACACTTTCAAGGACTCTACATCTCAAGTTCACGTCACCATCATCATGTGCTGTGTTGTATGACATGAGTGATCATGGTCTTTCCATGACCGTGATTGTTCTTGGCAAATTTTTCTACGCAAGTGGTTTGCCATTGCCTTCTTCTGGGCAGTGTCTTTACAAGATGGGTGACCCCAGCCGTTATCAATACTCTTCAGAGATTACCTGCTTGGCGTCAGTGGTCAGTGGTCGCATAACCAGGACTTGTGATATGCACCAGCTGCTCCCATAGCTTCATGTGACCCTGACTGTGCAATTGGGGGTGGGGGAGGGGAACAGTTGGACTAATCAGGTGCTACACCTTGCCCAAGGGTGACCCGCAGGCTAGCAGAGGGAAGTAGCACCTCACACCTCCTTTGGTAGAGACGTATCTCCACCCCGCTACCCTCATGTTCACGGTATTACTTTTTTTTTGTATTTGCATAGTTTGTCTTCTTTTGCATGTTTATTGTTTGTCAGTCTTTGTGTGTAGTTTTCCCATTGATTCTGTTACGTTCCTTTGTTGCCTTGTGAATGCCTTCAAGGAAATTATTCTCAGGGTAGTATATGGAGGTATATACACAATTTGATGATAAATTTACTTTGAACTTTGAGTATTCAGAAAACATTTGATAAAATCTATATAGTATTAGGGGTAATTTACTGAAATAAATAGAGAATTGGTTGTGTCATTAGAAAAACAGTACGAATAAAAGTGGTTTTCTCCCCACAGACCCCAGACCAGAATGGAGTTGGTTCTGCACTGTACACAATATATATTACTGGTTTTTGACCAAGGAACTAAATGTAATATCTCAAGGGGTGTAAACAGCGCAAAGTCAGATGGGAGGATGAGCCTTGAGGTTGCAGAGAACTCTATGTCAGACAGTACAGTGTGGATAAATGGGAGGTTATCCACTTTTGGTGGCGACATCAGGAAGGCGGGTTATCTGTCAGGTGATAGATTGGGAATGGGGAAGTGCAACAAGACCGATGTACTTGTAAACCCGTCGCTGAAGTGTGCAAATGCAGCAGGCAGATAAAGCAGAAGATGATATGCCAGTTTTCATAGCAAGAAAATTCAAATTCATTGTTGTTATAGATATACAGATGTATAAATACCATGAAAATTGACTACTTACAGCAAGACAGTATATTACATGGACAAACACAAGTTAACAAAGTTGATTTAACATATTTGAATGGGTATCCATCATTAAAGACCCCCATCACCCAGGTCACTTTTCTCATTGCTACCATCAGGAAGGAGATACAGAAGCCTGAAGGCACACACTCAATGATTCAGTAACAGCTTCTTCCCCTCTGCCATCTGGGCACGTGGCTAAGTGGTTAAGGTGTTCGTCTGGTTACCTCAAGGTTGCTAGTTCGAACCTCAGCTGTGGCAGCATGTTTGTGTCCTTCAGCAAGGCACTTAATCACACATTGCTCTAGTCTGTGCGAGGAGTGGTGCCCCACACAGACTTCCAATCTGCGCCTTGTAAGGCATGAAAATGCCTGACGCAGGCCTCTCATGGTCTGAGTCGACGTTCCCTCCCCTCCCCTCTGCCATCTGATTTCTGAATGGACATTGAACCCATGAACACTACCTCACTACTCTACTTTTGTATCTCTTTTTGCAGTACACACACACACACACACACACTGAGTGCTAACATAGCACAAACACAACTTACCAACCCTAACCCGCACCCCTTCAGAATGTGGGAGGAAACCAGAGCATCCAAAGGAAGGGATAGATATCATTCTTCAGGTTAGAGGAAGAAGGGATATGAGAAGTATTTTGGGTACTGAATTTGGTTGAGCTGCTATGCTCACATGCAGTAATGGAACAGACTTGAAAGGGCTGAATGGCTTACTCCTGCTATTTTCCTGTTTTATTAATTTCTATGTTTGGAGACATCAGAAAGTGCTATACTGTGAAGGATAGGGAAAATTTTAATGGCCCTGTCAGGAATGTGTTATGGTCAGATGTGTGGCATTTATCAAGGTGCAATACTGTATACGTATATAAGACTTTAACAAGGAGATGCAAGTCTGTATAGTATGTTCGTGTTTTCATATTTTCTTTGCATTTGGCTCATCAAGTCCATGCCAGCTCAGAGCAATCACTTCCCAAATTAATTCTGCCTGTAACCCGTTCTCCCCACATTCACGTCAAGTCTCTCACAGGGACATTATATACCGGCCAATTAACTTACTAACCTGCAGGTCTTTGGGAAATGGGAGGAAATTGGATCATCGATTTTTACATTATCATGGAAAAGGATAGAATCAGAGAGGACAGGAAAATTTTTAATTGGGGAAGGACAAATTATAAGACTATAAGGCTAGAACTTGCAGGTGTGAATTGGGATGATGTTTTTGCAGGGGAATGTACTATGGCCATGTGGTCAATGTTTAGGGATCTCTCGCTGGATGTTAGGGATAAATTTGTCCCGGTGAGGAAGATAAAGAATGGTAGGGTGAAGGAACCATGGGTGACTAGTGAGGTGGAAAATCTAGTCAGGTGGAAGAAAGCAGCATACATGAGGTTTAGGAAGCAAGGATCAGATGGGTCTATTGAGGAATATAGGGAAGCAAGAAAGGAGCTAAAGAAGGGGCTGAGAAGAGCAAGAAGGGGGCATGAGAAGGCCTTGGCGAGTAGGGTAAAGGAAAACCCCAAGGCATTCTTCAATTATGTGAAGAACAAAATGATAACAGGAGTGAAGGTAGGACCAATTAGAGATAAAGGTGGGAAGATGTGCCTGGAGGCAGTGGAAGTGAGTAAGGTCCTCAATGAATACTTCTCTTTGGTACTCACCAATGAGAGGGAACTTGATGAAGGTGAGGACAATATGAGTGAGGTTGATGTTCTGGAGCATGTTGATATTAAGGGAGAGGAGGTGTTGGAGTTCTTAAAATACATTAGGACGGATAATTCCCCAGGGCCTGAATGAATATTCACCAGGCTGCTCCACGAGGCGAGGGAAGAGATTGCTGTGCCTCTGGCTAGGATCTTTATGTCCTCGTTGTCCACAGGAATAGTACCGGAGGATTGGAGGGAGGTGAATGTTGTCCCCTTGTTCAAAAAAGGTAGTAGGAATAGTCCGGGTAATTATATACCAGTGAACCTTGCATCCGTGGGGGGAAAGCTGTAGGAAAAGATTCTTAGAGATAGGACCTATGGGCATTTAGAGAATCATGGTCTGATCAGGGGCGGTCAGCATGGCTTTGTGAAGGGCAGATCATGTCTAACAAGCCTGACAGAGTTCTTTGAGGAGGTGACCAGGCATATAGATGAGGGTAGTGCAGTGGATGTGATCTACATGGATTTTAGTAAGGCATTTGACAAGGTTCCACACAGTAGGCTTATTCAGAAAGTCAGAAGGTATGGGATCCAGGGAAGTTTGGCCAGGTGGATTCTGAATTGGCTTGCCTGCAGAAGGCGGAGGGTCATGGTGGAGGGAGTACATTCGGATTGGAGGGTTGTGACTAGTGGTGTCCACTACTTTTCATGATTTTTATTAACGACCTGGATGTGGGGTTAGAAGGGTGGGTTGGCAAGTTTGCAGACGACACAAAGTTTGGTGGTGTTGCAGATAGTGTAGAGGATTCTCGAAGATTGCAGAGAGACATTGATAGGTTGTAGAAGTGGCCTGAAAAGTGGCAGATGGAGTTCAATCCGGAGAAATGTGAGGTGGTACACTTTGGAAGGACAAACTCCAAGGCAGAGTACAAAGTAAATGGCAAGATACTTGGTGGAGTGGAGGAGCAGAGGGATCTGGGGGTACATGTCCATAGATCCCTAAAAGTTGCCTCACAGGTGGATAGGGTAGTTAAGAAAGCTTCTGGGGTGTTAGCTTTCATAAGTCGAGGGATAGAGTTTAAGAGTCATAGGGAATGATGCAGCTCTATAAAACTCTGGTTAGGCCACACTTGGAGTATTGTGTCCAGTTCTGGTCACCTCACTATAGGAAGGATGTGGAAGCATTGGAAAGGGTACAGAGGAGATTTACCAGGATGCTGCCTGGTTTAGAGAGTATGCATTATGATCAGAGATTAAGGGAGCTAGGGCTTTACTCTTTGGAGAGAAGGAGGATGAGAGGAGACATGATAGAGGTGTACAAGATATTAAGTGGAATAGATAGAGTGGACAGTCAACACCTCTTCCCCAGGGCACCACTGCTCAGTACAAGAGGACATGGCTTTAAGGTAAGGGGTGGGAAGTTCAAGGGAGATATTAGAGGAAGGTTTTTTACTCAGAGAGTGGTTGGTGCGTGGAATGCACTGCCTGAGTCAGTGGTGGAGGCAGATACACTAGTGAAGTTTAAGAGACTACTAGACAGGTATATGGAGGAATTTAAGGTGGGGGGGGTATATGGGAGGTAGAGTTTGAGGGTTGGCACAACATTGTGGGCCGAAGGGCCTGTACTGAGCTGTACTATTCTGTTCTATTGAGAAAAGCCACAAGTCACAGGGAGAACTCCACACAGACAGCAAAAGTCAGGATTGAACTTGGTACCTGGCAGTGACTCTACCTCACGAGCTCTGGTTTGCCGTATCCCTAACCTTCCCGTGTGGTCGGTCAGTCAACTGGATGCTGCAGTGTGCATGAGTGATCAAATCTTGGGGTGGGAGAGGGAGTTCATCAGAATGCAAAGAGACTAAACAACAGCATTAAAGTAGAATTAGTGTAAATGGACAGATTGCCAGTGTGGACTGAATTTTTTTCATGTTGATTCTATGTTGGCCTTTCAGTTTGACTCCATGAATCAAACCAGTTTTGTTTTACAAAGGACCGCTGGTGAATGATCTTCTCCACAGTGATCCTGAGCAAGACTGCTCTCCGCTGACTCTTCCACATGAACGAAGCTTTAACAAAGAGCATCTTTAAGGGTGGAACAGTCTCACAGCTCCAGTGACCTGGGTTCAATCCTGACCGTGGGTGCTGTGAGGCTTGAGTTTGTATGATCATGTGGGTTTTCACATTTGTTTTGGTCTCCTCCCATAGACAAAAGATGTGTGGGTTGGGAGGTCCATTGGCGCTGTAAATTGCCTGTGCTGTATGGTTGAGTGGTAGAATCTGGAGTGGGGGGAATTGATGAGAAAGTGGAAAGAATACATTCGGAGGCCACATTTTATTAGGCATATTCATTGTCTTTTGCTGCTGTAACACATCCACTTCAAGGTTTGATAATGTTGAGCGTTCAGGAATATTCTTCTGCACACCGCCGTTGTAATGTCTGTTGAGTTACTATAACCTTCCTTGAACCCGTCTGGCCATTCTCCTCTGACCTCTCATTAACACTGCATTTTTGCCCACAGAACCACTGCTTATTGGATGTTTTTTGTTTTTTTTTGCTTTTTGCACCATTTTCTCTAAACTCTAGAGACCGTTAAGCATGAAAATCCCAGATCAGCAGTTTCTAAAATACTCAAACCACCCCATCAGGCACCAACATGGTCAAGTCACTTAGTAGAACAATCATTCCACAGTAAAAGTCACATTTATTTCCCATGCTGATATTTGGTCTAAACAACTGAATGTCTTCACCACAACTGCCTTGCTTTCATGCATTGAGTTGCTGCCACATGACTGGCTGACGAGATATTTGCATTAACAAACAGGTGTACCTAATAAAGTGGACTCTGTGTGTAGGTCAGAGAGAAAATTAGAGGGGATAGGTGTGCTCTTCAGTCTGCCAAAAACACAGTCGGCTGACTGGTCTCTCCAAATCCATAGATTCAGCGTTACAGAGCACAGAAACAGCCCTTTTGGCCTTCCTCAACCAAGCCAATCAAAATTCCTATGCTAATTTGATTGGCCTCTGTTTGACCCATATCCCTTTAAACCATTCCTGTTCAATGTCATAAGGAATTATGGAAATAAAAGTCTCCTAGCCAAATGGTGTGCGAATGTTTCTAAACATGCTATAAGATGAAGACCAAATAGTCAATTATGAAGTCTACGATTAGGTGTTCCTTTGATGTTGCTCACATTCTGCACCTCATGGCAGTGAAAGGAAAGCATTCAGACTCCTTGCCTTTGGCAAAGGTTAAATAGTAATAATCCTGAAATGGAATTTTAGCTCAAGTCTTGGCACAGTGATCTGCGGAATACCAGCGCAAGTGCCTGCAGCGTGCATAACAGATGCAAACCCAGGCTATCCTAAAGTTCCTGATGCCAAGGAAGTACCTTTGAATTCTTACAGTCTCTTGCACTTTGGTAAACAGAACAGTCACTTTTAGCAGCCCAGGGTCCTTCAGCCAGCAATGTACAATAACCAGGTAACCTGTTTTTGGGAAGTTAATACAGAAGTAATACATTGGCCTGGACACTGGCAAGAACTCCCACTGATCAAGTAGTTTATTTATTGTTGATCTGATGTAAATATTATTAAGAGATTTGCATTTATTGACCATCCATAAATGCTCCTTCATGAAAGGAGACAGCTAAGCCAACCACACTGTGGGGACTGAAGGCACATACAATTTTGACTGGGTAAGAGTTCTTTTCCTGCAGAAAATTAGTGAAAAGAAATAGGTTTTTACAATAACCCAGTAATTTCATGCTCACCCTTCATATTAGCTTAATTAATTTGAATTTATATTCTATCAATTTCCAACGTGGGATTCCAACTCATGTGCTTAGATTGACAAGATCCTGGGTACATTTCCAGTTACCCTACTGCTTGTCTATACCACAATTAGATCTGTATATTCAATTGATAAAGGAGACACTGGAGGTCTCACTGGAAGGAATGGCCGACAGTGCAGCATTCTTTTCACAAGTATAGGAAGTGCTGCAAACACTCAAGTCAGGCAGCATCTGTGGACAGGAGAATTTGGTACTGAGTCTTGAAGGCTTCTTATAGCTCTCTTGAGATATCATAATTGGCCAATTTGACATTGGCTTTTGTTTAAATCTTCCCTAGCACACCCTGATCTGCTATTTGCAACACATTCTTTGTCGCAAGTCATCTCCTCAGCAGCCCTGGCTCCAAAATACCACAGGAAAGTTAGTCCATCCATCCCCTCCCTAATATCTTCAACTTCCAATGAACTTGTTTGTCCTCTGTCCCCGTTCTGATGGAAGGTCTTGGAGCTCCTATGTTAGCCAGCTCTCCCCTTCTGTCTATAGATGCTAGCTCACCTGTGGAGTTTTAAGCTACTTTGTTTTATTTTCTTTTAGATTTCCAGCATCTGCAGCCTTTTGTAATTTTCATAACTCGCATTCCGCTGGTTTTTTCAATATGGATTATTCACTTGAACTCAATGCTCTTACAAGAACACAACCAGTAACCGATGACAGGTACTTGGAAGAACTAACACTGTGGATGCAAGGTATTAGTATTCATTTTTTAAACTGCTTTATTGTGCATGGGATGGTATTGCAGAGCTTTCCTGGAAAATACATTGATCTTCCACAGCTGCTTTTGTAAAAGCCATTCATTATTGACATTGCAGTTGATTTCCTGAATAGCAATTGTTAAAATAAGAACTGGGACACACTGGAATGGTTCTGTAAAAAAATGGGAATCCTCAACAGAAACAAAAGCTTGGATTGTCAAAATTAGGAAGTTACAATAAACCTTTATCACTTACTGCTTAACTTCAGCTTGCACTTAACCGACTGCGGGCATCAATCTGTAGAAGGTATAGCAAAGCTTTGGAGGGTGCAGAATAAGTTTATCAAAATAGTGCTGGGGATGAGGGATTTCAGTTAGTCTAGTGAATCCAGAACTATTATGGTGACGGCAAAGAAGATTAATTATGATTTTATAAAGGAAGGAGTTTGAGGGATTTTTCACAGTAGAAAAGATTAAGTATATGACAATAAAAATGGATTGGCCAAGATCTTAATTCTATGAGTTGTTATAATCTGGAATCCATTAATGGGTGTGGTAGCAAAAGTTTCAAAAGGGAATTGGACAAGTTCTTGGAAATGAACGTTGTGAACTATGAACAGAGAACAGGGCATAGGAATAAATTTTTAAAGTTCAGGGACAGACTGCTGAAACCAATAACAAAAGAAATCCTTGGCTCCTCGACTGTGCAAGCTAAAAGAAAGTACAAAGGACATTTAAAGTACAATTATTGGCTAATTAATCACACCTCACATTCCATCTTAAATGGTGAAATCTTCAGAATGGTCATTTTCAATCCAGAAAAGCAAAATGTACAGGAATGCAAGAGGCTGCAGAAATTTGTGGACTCAGCCAACTCCAGCACAGGTATAATCCTTGCTTCCATCGAAGACATCTTCAAAAGGCAGTACCTCAAGAAGATGACATCCATCATTAAGGGCATTCACCATACAGAACATATTTGCTGCTCATTACTACCATTAGGGGGTGGTACAAGAGCCTGAATACACACAATTATTTTAGGAACAGTTTCTTCCTCTCTGCCATCATATCTCTGAATGGTCCTTGTACCCATGAATACTACCTCATTATTCCATTTTTTTTTTGCAACTTATAGTAATTTAATATCTTTGCATTGTGCTGCTGCCCAAAACAACAGATTTTACATTATACACATCAGTAATAATAAATCCGATTCACCATTGACATTACAGCCACATTCCCCATTTCACTTCCAAATATTTTCATTTCTAGAGCCAAAGTCTCCTTCAATAGCCAAAAATATTTAGATAAATTTATTCTTGCAGGGAAGATTCCTGCCTGCAGCCAGTCTTGAAAGGACACAAGAAAGAGATGCCTTGAGCAGAAAGCCTGGCTCAGTAAAACATTGAATAAAGCTTCCTTTCATATTTATTATTGGGAACTCGTTTGAAGGCGAACTCTAAATAAACAGAAACAGCACCATGTTTTAGGTGGATGTACAAAGGTCCGGTGCAATTCATTTTATTTTGGATTATTCTGGGCTCCAAGTTCTTCTGAAAATTATTAATAAGTTTTTACTCACAAATACTTTAAAAAAATTAATGATTGCATAATTTGCCATTTGAGGAAAGTGGTTCCAAGCATGGCATTTATCACAATGTATGACAGCACTTCCTGACTTTACCGCCAAAGGACCTGGAACTTCATCAACAAACAATCCGCTGGAAGAACTCAGAAGTCAAGCAGTATCGGTTGATCTGGATCTTAAGCTGGATTTTATAACCGCAGCCCCCATTAACAAAACAAAATACAACCTGATACTGTTCTTTATCTAACCAGAGGAGTCAGAATCAGGTTTATTATCACTAATATATGTCAGAAGTCTGTTGTTTTGTGGCAGATGTACAGTGCAATACATAAAAAATTACAATGTACGACATATAAAATATAAATACAAAATAAGCAGTGCAAAATGTCCATGGACCATTCCATCATTAGCAGTGATCACTCGTAGTTGGGTATGATTCTTCTCCTGGTGGTTGATCTGGTCCCTTTGGGACTTCAGAGGTTGATCCATGATCTACAAGTCCTATTGCAATGTTGGCACGTGTAGGTCATTGAAGCGGTAGTGGATTATTCTGGTTGGGCCTTTCCCAGTCTCTCCTTACACTGAAGCTATCTAGTCTCAGTGGCAGAGTGGAGATATTCTTTGAACTGTGAATTGCCTCATAGATGGTCTCGCTCCAGCTTTCCCTAACCGGCGCTAATTTCTCCCACACATTCAGGTTGATGTGGCACTTCCTCAGGTGGGTCCTGAACTGCTTTTTCTGCCCTCCAAGAGTGTGCGTTGTATCCTTGAGTTGGCCGAACAGGAGTTGTTTAGTGAGGTGGGAGTCAGGCATATGGATAATGTGGCCGACCCATCGCAATTGGTGTTGAAATCACGATTGTGGAATATGGAGTTAATGTTAGCTTCCTCTAGGATGCTGGAGTTCATACACCTATTCTTCCAGCTAACTCTCAGAATCTTTCAAAAGCATCTTTGATGGTAAGTTTCTAGGGATTTTATGTTCCTACTGTATGTTGTCCATTACTCCGCTCCATATAGCAAGCAGGGGAGGACTATAGCTTTATAGACCATAAGCTTAGTGTTGGTCTGATACTCCGATCTTCAAAAACCCTCTTTCTCAGCCTGGCAAAATCGCCACTCGCAAGCCTATTCTGCAATTTATTTCAAGGTCAACGTTGGCTCTTGAAGAAAGACGGCCGCCAAGATATAGGAAATGATCAGTTCTCTCCGCTGAAGGAGGACACTAATAAACCTCATAGTATCAAAGATGGCTTGCAAGAAATTGAGGAACAGCAAGGTCACTAGGCCTGATGGAATTCCAGCAGAAATCCTCAAGGAAGGTGGCACTGAACTTTTAGACCATATTCAGTACCTATTTGTCAAGACCTGGGACCAGCAGAAGATTCCAGCTGAACTCAGGGATGTCCTGACTGTCACACTCTTCACAAAGGGGTGACAAAGCTGACTGCAGAAATTATAGCGGCATCTCTCGCCGCTCCAAAACAGGAAAGGTACTCACCCGAATTTTATGTCACCATCTTTCACCTCTGGCAGAAGATCTCCTGCCTGAGTCTCAGTGTGGCTTCCATTCAGGCAGAGGAGCATCTGACATGATTGTTTTCCTCAAGTCAATTGCAGGAGAAAGCCCAGGAACAAAATCTCCCATTTTATGTAGCCTTCGTAGACCTTGCAAAAGCACATGACTCTGCAAATCATCCCACCCTTTGGCAGGTACTATCCAAATTTGGTGTGCAGAGAAATACCTCAAGATCCTTCAGCTCTAACACGATGATATGAGTGCAACAGCACCTTTCAAGGTTGCGAACAGGGTCAACCAGGGTGCATCATTGCCCCAACTCTGTTTGCTGTTTTCATTGCAACTATTCTTCATCTCACAGATCAAGACCTCCCACAATGAGTTCAGATTCCCTATAGGACAGATGGGGGATTCTTTAACCTTAACAGGTTCAGGGCAAAGAGTAAGGTGTCAACTACTTCCATCATGGAGCTCCAATATGCAGACGACCATTCAGAAATCTGATGACAGAAGGGAAGAAGCTGTTCCTAAAACATTGAGTGTGCATCTTCAGGCTCCTGTAATTCTTCCCTGATGGTAGTAATACAAAGATGGCATCTCCTGGATGGTGAGGGTCCTTAATGATAGATGCCATCTTCTTGAGGCATGGCTATTTGAAAATGTTTTCTATGCTGGGAAGGCTAGTGCCCATGATGGAGCTGGCTGAGTTTATGACCCTCTGCAGCTTTTTCTGATCCTGTGCATTGGTGCTTCCATCCCAGATGAAGATGCAATCAGTCAGAAATCTGCTGTCTTTGGTGCCATGATACATCTTCAGAGATGTTGATACCCAGGAACTTGAAGCTGCTCACCCTTTTCACTGATGATCCTTCAATGATGACTGATGTGTGTTCCCTTGATATCCCCTCCTGAAGTCCACACTTAGTCTTACTGACCTGGTACGGTTGTTACAATACCACTCAGCCACTGTGAGCTATCCTGATTCATGAGCCAGCCTTCATTATGGGAGCAGAGGCGGTGAGGCTCAGTAGCTATGTGTTCCTTGGTGTTAACATACCAGAGGATCTGATCTAGAATCAGCAACAAGGGCCATCACAAAGGTGGCACGACAGCACCTCTGCTTTCTTAGGTTTGCATAGTTTCCACATGTCGCCAAAAATGTTCACAAACTTCTGTAGATGCACAGTGGAGAGCACCCCAACTGGCTGCATCATGGCCTGGTATGGGAAGACCAAAGCCCATGATGGATGCTATGTGAGGTGGTGGATACAGCCCAGTGCATCACAGGTGAAGCCTCCTCCCTATCACTGAGCATATGAAATGCTGCCACAAGAAAGCAGTGTCCAAAGACACCCCCCCCCACCACGCCCGACGACTTTTGGGCAGAAGGAATAGAAACCTTAGGTGCTACACCACCAGGTTCAGGAACATTTATTACCCTACAAACAACAGAATCGTGAACTGGTGTGGATAACTTAATTCCCCACTATTCTGGACCGATTCCATGACCTACACCCTCACCTCCAGGGACCCTTTATAATTCATACTCTCAGTATGACATTTTATTTGCAGTTTGTTTTTTGCATATTGGTTGCTTGTCAATCTTTGTATGTTTTTTGTAAAATTCTATTGACCATGAGACATGGGGCATTGGCCCACTGAGTCTGCTCTGCCATCATGGCAGACTTATCATCCCTCTCAGCCCCATTCTTCTACTTTCTCCTCATAACATTTGTTGCTCTGACTAATCAAGAACCTATCCAACCTCTGCTTTAAACTCATCCGATGACTCGACCTCCACAGCCATTTTATGGCAATGAATTCCACAGATTCACCACCCTCTAACTAACAAAATTACTTCTCATCTCTGTACTAAATGAACATTCCTCTATTTCGAGGCTGTGCCCTCCAGTCCTAGACTCCCCCAAAACTGGAAATATCCACTCCATCTAGGCCTTTCAATAGGTTACAATGAGGTACCCCTTCATTCTTGGAAACCCCAGCAAGGACAGGCTCAGAGTCATAAAATGCTCCTCAATAATTAACACTTTCATTCCCAGAATCATTTTCGTGAACCTCCTATATACGCTGTTCAGCACGACTTTTCTTAGCCAAGGGGCCCAAAACTGCTCACACTTCTCCAGATGCAGTCAGAGTAATGGCTCATAAAGCCTCCGCATTACGTCCTTGTTTTTATATTCTAGTCCTCTCGATATGAATGCTAACATTCAATCTACTTTCCTTATCACCAACTCAATGCTGGAAGTTGACTTTTAGGGAATCCTGCATGAAGACTCCCAAGACCCTTTGCACAGCTGATTTTTGAATTTATACTTTTATACTTTATTGTCACCAAACAATTGGTACTAGAACATACAATCATCACAGTGATATTTAATTCTGAGCTTCCCGCTCCCTGGATTACAAATATTAAATATTTAAAATGTATTAAAAATTGTAAAAATTAGTAAATATTAAGAATTTAAGTTATAAATCATAAATAGAAAATAGAAAAATGGGAAGTAAGGTACTGCAAAAAAACCAAGAGGCAGGTCTGGATATTTGGAGGGTACGGCCCAGATCTGGGTCAGGATCCGTTCAGCAGTCTTATCACAGTTGGAAAGAAGCTGTTCCCAAATCTGGCCGTATGAGTCTCCAAGCTCCTGAGCCTTCTCCCGGAGGGAAGAGGGACGAAAAGTGTGTTGGCTGGGTGGGTCGTGCCCTTGATTACCCTGGCAGCACTGCTTCGACAGCGTACGGTGTAAAGTGAGTCCACGGACAGAAGATTAGTTTGTGTGATGTGCTGCGCTGTGGTCACGATCTTCTGCAGCTTCTTTCGGTCTTGGACAGGACAACTTCCATACCAGGTTGTGATGCACCCTAGAAGAATGCTTTCTACGGTGCATCTATAAAAATTAGTGAGGGTTTTAGGGGACAGGCCAAATTTCTTTAGTTTTCTCAGGAAGTAAAGGCGCTGGTGGGCCTTCTTGGCAGTGAACTCTGCTTGGTTGGACCAAGTCAGGTCATTTGTGATACTGACCCCGAGGAACTTAAAGCTTTTGACCTGTTCCACTTGCGCACCACCAATGTAAATTGGGTCGTGTGGTCCGCTACTCCTTCTGAAGTCAACAACCAAATTCCTTGTCTTGCCGACATTGAGGGATAGGTTATTGTCTTCACACCATGCCACCAGGTTCTTAATTTCCTCTCTGTACTCAAACTCATCATTACCCGAGATACGGCCCACCATTGTTGTGTCATCAGCAAACTTATATATTGAGCTTGATGGAAACTTGGCTACACAATCATGGGTGTACAGTGAGTACAGCAGAGGCTGAGTACACAGCCTTGTGGGGCACCAGTGCTCAGAGTGATTGTAGAGGAGAGCTTGTCCCCTATTTTTACAGCCTAGGTCCTGTCTGTGAGGAAGTTGAAGATCCAGCTGCAGATCTGAGTGCTAAGGCCCAGGTTCCGGAGCTTAGGAATCAGTTTATTTGGAATGATTGTATTAAAGGCAGAGCTGTAGTCAATGAAAAGGAGCCTTACATATGTGTCTTTATTCTCCAGTGTTCTAAGGAGGAATGTAGGGCCAGAGAGATGGCATCTGCCGTTGATCTGTTGCTCTGGTAGGCAAATTGCAAAGCGTCAAGATTGACTGGTAGACTGTGGTTGATGTGTGCCATAACCAACCTCTCGAAGCACTTCATAGCAATTGATGTCAGAGCCACAGGTCGATAGTCATTCAGGCATGCCATCTTGCTCTTCTTCAGCACTGCGATTATCATTGCCTTCTTAAAACACGAGGGGATCTTGGACTGAAGCAAGGAGCAGTTGAAGATGTCAGCAAACACTCCAGCTAGCTCGCTTGCATAGGCCCGGAGAACCCGTCCCGGGACGCCATCCTGGGACGAATTTTCTCCCTGTTTAGAAAATAATCTATGCCTTTAATCTTGGGATCCAACGCTAAACTGATTTTCCCAATCTACCTGCATATTGAAATCCTCCATGACTATCATAACATTGCCCTTTTTACATACCTTTTTTACCTCCCATTGTAATTTGTATCCCATACCTTGGCTACTGTTTGAAGGCCTGTATAACTCCCATCAGGGTCTTTTTACTCCTGCAGTTTCTTAGCCCAACCCACAAGGATTCTACATCTCCTGATCCAATGTCATCCCTTTCTAAAGATTTGATTTCTTTTTTTTAAACTAAAAAAGTCACTCCACAACCTCTGCCCACCCGCCTGTCCTTTTGATACAATATACATCCTTGGATGTTAAGCTCCCAACTACAAACCCCATTTCCAGAAAAGTTGGGATATTTTCCAACATGCAATAAAAACAAAAATCTGTGATATGTTAATTCACGTGAACTTTTATTTATCTGACAAAAGTACAAAGAAAAGATTTTCGATAGTTTTACTGACCAACTTAATTGTATTTTGTAAATATACAGAAATTTAGAATTTGATGGCTGCAACACACTCAACAAAAGTTGGGACAGAGTTAAAATAAGATTGAAAAGTGTACAGAATATTCAAGTAACACCAGTTTGGAAGACTCCACATTAAGCAGGCTAATTGGTAGCAGGTGAGGTATCATGACTGGGTATAAAAGTAGCATCCATCAAAGGCTAAGTCTTTGCAAGCAAGGATGGGTCATGGCTCACCCCTTTGTGCCAAAATTCATGAGAGAATTGTTAGTCAGTTCAAAAGGAACATTTCTCAACGCAAGATTGCAGAGATTTTAGGTCTTTCAACATCTACAGTACATAATATTGTAAAAAGATTCAGAGAATTAGAGACATCTCAGTGCATAAAGGGCAAGGTCGGAAACCACCGGTGAATGCGAGTGATCTTCGAGCCCTCAGGCGGCACTGCCTAAGAAACCATCATGTTACTGTGACAATTATAGCCACCTGGGCTCGGGAATACTTCTGAAAACCATTGTTACTCAACACAGTCTGTCGCTGCATCCAGAAATGCAACTTGAAGCTGTATTATGCAAGGAGAAGCCATACATCAACTCTATGCAGAAACGCCAGTGAGTTCTCTGGGCCCGAGCTCATCTCAGATGGACTGAAAGACTGTGGAACAGTGTACTGTGGTCAGATGAGTCCACATTTCAGCTAGTTTTTGGAAAAAATGGGCGTCGAGTTCTCCATGCCAAAGATGAAAATGACCATCCAGATTGTTATCAGCGAAAGGTGCAAAAGCCAGCATCTGTGATGGTATGGGGGTGCATCAGTGCCCACGGCATGGGTGAGTTGCATGTATGTGAAGGTACAATTGACTCTGAGGTGTATATTAGGATTTTAGAGAGACATATGTTGCCATCAAGGCGACGTCTCTTCCCAGGACGTCCATGCTTATTTCAGCTGGACAATGCCAGACCACATTCTGCACGGGCTACAACAGCGTGGCTTTGTAGACACAGAGTGCGTGTGCTTGACTGGCCTGCTGCCAGTCCAGATCTATCTCCTATTGAAAATGTATGGCGCATCATGAAGAGAAGAATCAGACAACGGAGACCACAGACTGTTGAGCAGCTGAAGTCTTATATCAAGCAAGAATGGACAAAATTTCCAATTGCAAATCTACTACAATTAGTATCCTCAGTTCCAAAACAATTAAAAACTGTTATTAAAAGGAAAGGTGATGTAACACAATGGTAAACATGCCTCTGTCCCAACTTTTGTTGAATGTGTTACAGCCATCAAATTCTAAATTTGTGTATGTTTACAAAATACAATTAAGTTGGTCAGTAAAACTATTGAAAATCTTTTCTTTGTACTTTTGTCAGTTAAATAAAGGTTCACGTGAAGTAACATATCACAGATTTTTGTCTTTATTGCATTTTGGAAAATATCCCAACTTTTCTGGAAATGGGGTTTGTATAATCTCCTTTCAGTCATGACTCAGTGATGCTCATAACATCGTACCTGCCGCTCTCTAACTGCGCTACAAGATCATCTACCTTATTCCATATACTATGTGCATTCAAATATAACACCTGCAATCCTGTGTTCATCACCCTTTTCGATTTTGCCCCATGTTATATTTCAACTCATCCCAGTGAATTCAACTTTGTCCTTTCATCCACCTGTCCTTCCTCACAGTCTCACTACACACTGCATCTGTTGCACACCAACTGCTTCATCCTCAGCCCTATCAACTCGGTTCCCAACCCTGGCCGAATTAGTTTAAACCATCCCAGCAGCTCTAGTGAACCTGCCACAATGACATTGGTCCCCTTCGGGTTCAGGTGGAACCTGTCCTTGTTGTGCAGGTCAGGCCTTCTCCACAGGAAATCCCAATGATCCGGAAATCAGCCCCACATTCAACTGCCAAATCATCCTATTCTTATTCTCACAGGCATGTCCAGAGACTATTACCCCAGAGGTCCTGCTTTTCAAATTTCTACTTAACTCACTATATTCTTTCTTCAGGACCTCATCCCTTTTCATACCCATGTTGTTGGTACCAGTATGTACCACGACTTCTCGCTGTTCCACTCCCTCTTTGGAATGCTGTGGACCCAGTCAGACACATCTCGGACCCTGCCACCTGGGAGGCAACATACCATCCAGGTGTCTCTTTCACGTCCACAGATTCTCCTGTCTGCTCCTCAGCTATGGAATCCCCTATCACTACTGCACTCCTCTTCTCCCCCTTCCTTTCTGAGCATCAGAACTAGGCTGAGTACCAGAGACCCAGTCGCTGTGGCTTCCCCCAGTAGGTCGGCCCTCCTACAGTATTCAAAGTGTTATTATTATTATTGTTATTAAGGGGAACTTGCTCCAGGGGTACTCTTCTCTGGCTGTCCACCTACCTGCCTCCTGCTACTCAGGAATTGCTGCATCCCTATAGCTCTTATCTATTCTCCCATATGAGTGGAATATCAGCCAGATGCAGCTCGATACACTTCATACAGATGTAGTTATCAGGGAGACTGGAGGTCTCCCAGTTAGGATTGCCAACTTATTCACTTCCAAATAAGGGACAAAAGTAGCAGTCAAATATGGGACATTTGTGTTTACCCCGAGAAAGACTACCATGACCATGAAGCCTTGTGTGGGCACCTGTGTGCACATGTGTGACGTGCGCATACGTGATATGCGCATACGTGACATGCGCATACGTGACATGCGCATACGTGACGTGCGCATGTGTGTACATGCTGTTTTATTTCTACAAATCAGTTTTGGCTTAACCTTCCTGATTCTGTGAAGTGAAACTACACTGTACATACATTATTTCTACTTTATATAGGCTGTGTATTTATCACATCATTCTTGCTTTTACTATATGTTAGTGTGATTTTAGGTTTTATGTGTTATTTGGTATGATTTGGTAGGTTATTTTTTGGGTCTGGGAACACTCAAAAATTTTTCCCATATAAATTAATGGTAATTGCTTCTTCGCTTTATGCCATTTTGGCTTACGAACAGTTTCATAGGAACGCTCTACCTTAGCAGGGGAAATACGGGACAAGGGCGGTCCCGTATAGGACAAACCAATTTAGCCCAATATACGGGATGTCCCGGCTAATACAGGACAGTTGGCAACCCTGCTCCCAGTGTTCCCACCTCTGACATGAAGAACATACCACTAACCCTGGATACATTCTCAATGCATTAGCTATGTCCTAATAGACAAAAAAAAGAGAAAAAAAACTTACTTCAGACCTCCGCCTGTTCTCCCAAATCCTGCCACTCCGGCAACATCTGTTTCCACGACGGCTACTCTGTTGTCACCTTGCATTTTCTCCCCCATTTGGTCCTTGCTAAGTTACTAACAACCCAAGCAACCACCTGCTCCGCACTCAAGTTGTGACAGGCCTTGTTCGCTTTTGAAAACTGGCACGTAAACTCCACGAGGAACTGTCACCAACCCTCTCTGCCAAAAGAAATTGTAGTTCTTTTTCCCTCTGTAAATAGCTGAAAGAAAAGGAATATCAAGTGTGTATATGCCAGCAAATTTGTTAATTGATTTACTTTGAAACTTTCAGTCAGCCTCCTTGTAACTTGTTTAGAATTAAGCAATATCTGCGTTATTTCCGGTTTAAGGTGTATGCTTGGAACCACTACTGCGTTGGTGCTCCAAAGATGTTTGCAAAGTGACAGCATAACTTCTACCTATTTGCATCCAGGTAGAACAGTAGCATTCCAGAAGTTTATTTAAGTGCAAGTAATGAGTATAAGATATGGTAATGTCTTTTAATACAATGGTGTACCAGGCACTGCTTGAGATTTACTACCTTCAATAAGCGAGGCTCTACCTTAATTTTGCCCTTGCAAACAACAACACAGAAGAACCTATAAACACAACTCTTTTAGCCTTTTTCCTATTACTTGCATCCCTCCATGTTACTTTAGCAACCCATCGACCTCAATCCCTAGCTGTCTTGGCATTGCCACTGTCTTACCAATTCCCACCTTATAAAAGGAAAGTATTATTTCCTTTACAAATCCAAAATGGACGATCTCCCATTTGCCCGCACCGAAATCTATTTATCATAGTTTTCCCTATTTGTTTAATCAGTTGATAACTGTTCAAAATTTAATGCTCTCGCCTACATTGCTTTTTTTGCAACATCAACCAACTTGAGTATGCAACTTTCTACTCAATTATCTATATCATATATAAATACGTTACATTGTTCGTCCATCATTGACGTCGATGAGGACCTCGACACCATTATGATGGTGTCGAGACTAGGGCGTGATTTGGATTTAAGTGAGGGAGAGTTGCGCAGCGTCAGCCTCACTCTCTCTTCCCAATTCCCATCTGGGTCCAGTGGCAAGACAGAGTCTAGACGGTGAATACAGTGAACAATTGAAACCCCGGTTCAGATCCATGCAGGACATTATGTTCATATCTTACCACAGCTGTTATCCCTATCTACCTATAAACCTTAAACATCTCCTGGTGCTTAGCAAATTTCTTAAATGAACCAGCAATCTGCTTTCAGTTCCATGAGTTTTAACTTTTGGTAGCTCCATTACACAAGACTTAATCAAACACCTTCTGAAAATATGCTCCAAATATCCACAGGCAGCCACCATTGAAAATGAAAGAAGTGCAGATGCTGGAAATCTGAAAGGAGAAATGACGTGAAGCTCCTCAGCAACGAATGTGTGTGGAAAGACAAACAGAGTTAACGTAACTTTGAGTTACACAAACTAAATGCTTCATCAGCATCTCAGCTCGGAACATCAACTTTCCACGATGCTGCCTGACATGCTGAGTTCTTCCAGCATTTTGTATGTGTTACTCCAGATATCCAGTATCTACAAAATCTCTTGTGTTTACATAACCTCTGTTCTTCAGACTGCAGTGTTGACACTGTTGCTCTTTCTACAGATGCCCGAACTGTTGAGTGTTTTCAACATTTTGTATTATTACCCCTGTCCACTCCTTTAGTCTGCTCCAAAAAGAGTGTGTATATAATGGTACGCAAACACGAGGAATTCTGCAGATGCTGGAAATTCAAGCAACACACATCAAACTTGCTGGTGAACGCAGCAGGTCGGGCAGCATCTCTAGGAAGAGGTACAGTCGACGTTTCAGGCCAGGACCCTTCGTCAGGACTAACTGAAAGAAGAGCTAGTAAGAGATTTGAAAGTGGGAGGGGGAGGGAGAGATCCAAAATGATAGGAGAAGACAGGACGGGGAGGGATGGAGCCAAGAGCTGGACAGGTGATTGGCAAAGGGGAAGGGGATATGAGAGGATCATGGGACAGGAGGCCCAGGCAGAAGGAAAAGAGGGAGGGGGGGAAACCCAGAGGATGGGCAAGGGGTATAGTCAGAGGGACAGAGGGAGAGAAAGGAGAGTGAGAGAAAGAACATGCGTAATAACGCACGGGGTAAGAGGGGGAGTTGGGGCATTAGCGGAAGTTAGAGAAGTCGATGTTCATGCCATCAGGTTGGAGGCTACCCAGACGGAATATAAGGTGTTGTTCCTCCAACCTGAGTGTGGCTTCATCTTTACAGTAGAGGAGGCCGTGGATAGACATATCAGAATGGGAATGGGATGTGGAATTAAAATACGTGGCCACTGGGAGATCCTGCTTTCTCTAGCGGACAGAGCGTAGATATTCAGCAAAACGATCTGCCAGTCTGCATCGGGTCTCACCAATATATAGAAGGCCACATCGGGAGGACCAGATGCAGTATATCACCCCAGCCGACTCACAAGTGAAGTGACACCTCACCTGGAAGGACTGTTTGGGGCCCTGAATGGTGGTAAGGGAGGAAGTGTAAGGGCATGTGTAGCACTTGTTCCGCTTACAAGGATAAGTGCCAGGAGGGAGATCAGTGGGGAGGGATGGGGGGGACGAATGGACAAGGGAGTCGTGTTGGGAGCGATCCCTGTGGAAAGCGGGGGGGGGGAAGGGGGGGAGGGAAAGATGTGCTTAGTGGTGGAATCCCGTTGGAGGTGGCGGAAGTTACGGAAAATAATATGTTGGACCCGGAGGCTGGTGGGGTGGTAGGTGAGGACCAGGGGAACCCTATTCCTAGTGGGGTGGCGGGAGGGTGGAGTGAGAGCAGATGTGCGTGAAATGGGGGAGATGTGTTTGAGAGCAGAGTTGATAGTGGAGGAAGGGAAGCCCCTTTCTTTAAAAAAGGAGGACATCTCCCTCGTCCTGGAATGAAAAGCCTCATCCTGAGAGCAGATGCGGCGGAGAACGAGGAATTGCGAGAAGGGGATAGCATTTTTGCAAGAGACAGGGTGAGAAGAGGAATAGTCCAGATAGCTGTGAGAGTCAGTAGGCTTATAGTAGACATCAGTAGATAAGCTGTCTCCAGAAATAGAGACAGAAAGATCTAGAAAGGGGAGGGAGGTGTCGGAAATGGACCAGGTAAACTTGAGGGCAGGGTGAAAGTTGGAGGCAAAGTTAATAAAGTCAACGAGCTCAGCATGCGTGCAGGAAGCAGCGCCAATGCAGTTGTCGATGCAGCGAAGGAAAAGTGGGGGACAGATACCAGAATAGGTTCGGAACATGGATTGTTCCACAAAGCCAACAAAAAGACTGGTATAGCTAGGACCCATTCAGGTGCCCATAGCTACACCTTTAGTTTGGAGGAAGTGGGAGGAGCCAAAGGAGAAATTATTAAGAGTAAGGACTAATTCCGCTAGGCGGAGTAGAGTGGTGGTAGAGGGGAACTGATTAGGTCTGGAATCCAAAAAGAAGCGGAGAGCTTTGAGACCTTCCTGGTGGGGGATGGAAGTATATTGGGACTGGACATCCATTGTGAAAATAAATCGGTGGGGGCCAGGGAACTTAAAATCATCAAAATGTTTAAGAGCGCTCTTAAACTTTTCGATGACTTTAAATTCCCTGGCCCCCACCGCTTTATTTTCACCATGGATGTCCAGTCCCAATATACTTCCATTCCCCATCTGGAAGGTCTCAAAGCTCTCCGCTTCTTTTTGGATTCCAGACCTAACCAGTTCCCCTCTACCACTACTCTACTCCGCCTAGCGGAATTAGTCCTTACTCTTAATAATTTCTCCTTTGGCTCCTCCCACTTCCTCCAAACTAAAGGTGTAGCTATGGGCACCCGTATGGGTCCTAGCTATGCCTGCCTTTTTGTTGGCTTTGTAGAACAATCTAAGTTCCAAACCTATTCTGGTATCTGCCCCCCACTTTTCCTTCGCTACATCGACGACTGCATTGGCGCTGCTTCCTGCACGCATGCTGAGCTCGTTGACTTTATTAACTTTGCCTCCAACTTTCACCCTGCCCTCAAGTTTACCTGGTCCATTTCCGACACCTCCCTCCCCTTTCTAGATCTTTCTGTCTCTATTTCTGGAGACAGCTTATCTACTGACGTCTACTGTAAGCCTACTGACTCTCACAGCTATCTGGACTATTCCTCTTCTCACCCTGTCTCTTGCAAAAATGCCATCCCCTTCTCGCAATTCCTCCATCTCCGCCTCATCTGCTCTCAGGATGAGGCTTTTCATTCCAGGACGAGGGAGATGTCCTCCTTCTTTAAAGAAAGGGGCTTCCCTTCCTCCACCATCAACTCTGCTCTCAAACGTATCTCCCCCATTTCACGCACATCTGCTCTCAAATCCTCCCGCCACCCCACTAGGAATAGGGTTCCCCTGGTCCTCACCTACCACCCCACCAGCCTCCGGGTCCAACTTATTATTCTCCGTAACTTCCGCCACCTCCAACGGGATCCCACCACTAAGCACATCTTTCCCTCCCCCTCCCCTCTGCTTTCCGCAGGGATCGCTCCCTACACGACTCCCTTGTCCATTCGTCACCCCCCCTATCCCTCCCCACTGATCTCCCTCCTGGCACTTATCCTTGTAAGCGGAACAAGTGCTACACATGCCCTTACACTTCCTCCCTTACCACCATTCAGGGCCCCAGACAGTCCTTCCAGGTGAGGCGACACTTCACCTGTGAGTCGGCTGGGGTGATATACTGCGTCCGGTGCTCCCGATGTGGCCTTCTATATATTGGCGAGATCCGACGCAGACTGGGAGAGTGTTTTGCTGAACACCTACGCTCTGTCCGCCAGAGAAAGCAGGATCTCCTAATGGCCACACATTTTAATTTCACATCCCATTCCCATTCTGACATGTCTATCCACGGCCTCCTCTACTGTAAAGATGAAGGCACACTCAGGTTGGAGGAACAACACCTTATATTCCGTCTGGGTAGCCTCCAATCTGATGGCATGAACATTGACTTCTCTAACTTCCGCTAATGCCCCACCGCCCCCTCGTACCCCATCTTTTATATACACACATTCTTTCTCTCAGTCTCCTTTTTCTCCCTCTGTCCCTCTGACTATATTCCCTGCCCATCCTCTGGGTTTTCCCCCCGGGCCTCCTGTCCCATGATCCTCTCATATCCCCTTTGCCTATCACCTGTCCAGCTCTTGGCTCCATCCCTTCCCCTCCTGTCTTCTCCTATCATTTTGGATCTCCCCCTCCCCCTCCCACTCTTAAATCTCTTACTAGCTCTTCCTTCAGTTAGTCCTGACGAAGGGTCTCGGCCTGAAACGTCGACTGTACATCTTCCTAGAGATGCTGCCTGACCTGCTGCGTTCACCAGCAACTTTGATGTGTGTTGCTTGTATATAATGGTAGCTGATCTGAAATCTCCCTCATTCTACCACTCTTGAAAGAAACTGTCGATCCCACAGGGTCATTAATATAGAAAGTTTTTCCATCACCTCTTTACTAACCCAGTTCTTCCTGCGTGAATCTTTAGGAATGTTTGCAGGAGTTATTAGAAGAACATCAACCTAACTCTTAGCACAACCAGCATTCAATAGCACAAGCTCATCTAGAATTCTGTGCAGCCTTTTGTGCACTGTAAACCTAATCATTCAGAATGCGCTGAACAGATGTTTTTAAAAAAAGGGTTTCAGTAACTTAACATTAGAGATGGCCATGTAATTTAAACTGAAAGCATTTCTGAAATGAAGGAATTAGTGATAAATTGATTTGAATGGATTGGGACATAGACTTGGCCTATGGAAATTTTGCCCTTCAGACTGTAAGCCATTTACTTGTAGGCTATAATTAACCAAATGAATTGTAGCTCTGTAAATATCAGTCAAGCAGAACAATGCTGCTATAAGTTCCACAGAGACATCTTAACATGGTTCACTTTTGGTGAGAGTTGCTGCATCTCCCTAGATGAGTTTAAAACCAAAGAGAAAATCACTTCTTGTTGCTTGACTGCACCCCTCTAAATATTGATTCAATGTGCCATTGTGAAAGCTCTGTGCTCAATACAGTCATCTTGGATATCCAATAGTCAGAGAAGACAACGCTAAATAACATACTTTCATATCTGGGTCTCCCCGAATTTCTTTCCATAAAACCATTCATTGGTCCAACACTTAGTCCTCTTTTAAACAAATTTTGTTGAATTCCACTTCAACCAGACTTGATTATGACACAGAAGCCGGCCATTTAACCAGGTCAATTTTACCGCCTGCACGGCCACATTGTCAATCCCATTTCCCTGAACCATTGCAATTTATTTTCTTTCACCTGCTTGTCAACTCTTGTTTGATTCTTTTTGCTATTTACCTGCACAAGGCTGTCATTTACAGTGCCCAGTTAACTTTTTCCAGGGAAGGGGATTAAAGGGAGTTAAAAGAGTGAGGGTGTATGTTTAAGGCGACAGGTGAAAGATTTAAAAGGGGCCTGAGGGGCATCTTCTTCACACAGAGGACGGTGTATGCATCAAATGAGTTGTCAGAGAAAGTGATGCAACAATTAAAATGCATTAGGATAGGTACATGGTAAGGGGGGGGCGGATTTAGAGGGATACGGGCCAAATAGGGCTATAGCACCATTGCCAGCATTACGATGGGGTCTGTTTCTGTGCTGTATTGCTCAAAGACTCTACGACACCACGTCCTTGTGATGCGAGAGGAAGCTGGAGCACCCGAGGGTAACTCATGCGAGCTTGGCACTAACTTTACCAGAGGTCAGGGTTGAACCTAGATGGCTGGAGTTGCGATACAGCAGCTCCACTAACTGTACCACTGTGCCTCCTGTGAGAAATTGCCCAATTCTGCGAATCTGCCATTTTCATCCTTGGCATTCGCCTTCTACAGAGCCATCTGGAAAGCACCAAGCTTGCAAAGCCCTTCCTTACAGAGGCGTAATGACCCACATTTATGACATTTCGGGAGCTGTGCCTGGGATCCAAAACATCCATCATTCTGATCAGATAGGTATAGAACAGATTGTGTCCTTAGATCCTGTGTAAGTGAGCTGGAAGGTGTATTTGCAGACATCTTTAACCATTCCATGCTTCAATCTGAGGTTCCACCTGTTCTAAAAAGACCACCATCATCTTAGTACCTAAGTAAAAGATAACACGCCTTAACAACTACTTCCCAGTGGCTCTGACATCTACCATCACAAAGTGCTTCGAGAGGCTGTCATGGTCATAGTCATACTTTATTGATCCTGGGGGAAATTGGTTTTCGTTACAGTTGCACCATAGATAATAAATAGTAATAAAACCATAAATAGTCAAATAGTAATATGTAAATTATGCCAGTAAATTATGAAATAAGTCCAGAACCAGCCTATTGGCTCAGGGTGTCTGACCCTCCAAGGGAGGAGTTGTAAAGTTTGATGGCCACAGGCAGGATTGACTTCCTATGACGCTCTGTGTTGCATCTCGGTGGAATGAGTCTCTGGCTGAATGTACTCCTGTGCCCACCCAGTACATTATGTAGTGGATGGGAGACATTGTCCAAGATGGCATGCAACTTAGACAGCATCCTCTTTTCAGACACCATCGTGAGAGAGTCCAGTTCCACCCCCACAACATCACTGGCCTTATGAATGAGTTTGTTGATTCTGTTGGTGTCTGCTACCCTCAGCCTGCTGCCCCAGCACACAACAGCAAACATGATAGCACTGGCCACCACAGACTCGTAGAACATGCTCAGCATCGTCCGGCAGATGTTAAAGGACCTCAGTCTCCTCAGGAAATAGAGTCGGCTCTGACCCTTCTTGTAGATAGCCTCAAGTGTTCTTAGACCAGTCCAGTTTATTGTCAATTCATATCCCCAGGTATTTATAATCCTGGGGATACAAATTGGCACACATTAACTCCAGCCTTCCAGACAGCCTTGACCCACTGCAATTTACCCATCACTGAAACAGCTCTCCCTGGCCCCACACTTGTACCTGGAGCTTCTGATAGTAAAGACATCTACATCAGCCTATAGTTTATTGACTGCAGCTCCATCTTCAATACTACAATTCCCAGAAAACCCATCACCAAATCCTGGGAGTCAAGGCCTCCCTTTGCAACTGGATCCTTGACATTCTGACCACAACCAGTAAGGATCAGCAGCAACAGCTCCACCATAATTATTCTAAGTACTGGTGCTGTACAATACTGCTTCCTCAGCCCCTTTTACACTCCCTGTACACTGATGACTGTGTGGTCAGACTCTGCTCTAACTCCATTTCCAAGTTTGCAGGCTGTATCTCAAATATGATGAGTCGGAAGGAGACAGAGAACTTAGTAACATGATGTCAAGACCACAATTTTTACCATAAAATTAGCAAAACAAAAGAGACAGGCAATATCTTCAGGAGGGAGGTGCACATGCTCCAGTCTACATCGATGGTACTGAGGTTTAGAGGATTGATTGCTTCAAGTTCCTAGGAGTGAAACTAGCTTACCCTGATCCAGACACCCAGACACCATGGCCAAGAAAGCTCACCAGTACCTCGACTTCCTTGGGAGGCTAAAGAAATTTGATATGCTGCTGCCAACCCTCACCAATCCCTATTCAATGCACTAAAGGAAGAACCCTGTTTGGATGCAGCTGCTTTGCATGTGACGCAAGAAACAACAGAGAGTTGTGAACACAGCTCAGCACATCACGAAAACCAGCATCCCCTCTGTGCACCTCTGTCTACACTTCTCAATACTCAGCAAAGGAGCATAATTAAAGACCCCACCCACCCTGAACATTTGCTCTTCTCCCCTCTTCCATCTGACAGAGGATACAAATGCCTGAAAACAAGTATCATCAATTCAAGGACAGCTCCTACCCCATTGTAATGAGTATTGAATGATTCCTAGTACAGTAAGATGGGTTTATGATCTCACAATCTACTTTGTTATGACCTTGCACATCATTTACCTGCTCTGCACTTTCACTGTAGCAGTTACACTTCATTCTGCATTCTGCACAGTGAACAGACACAAGACAAGCTTTTCACTGTATCTCACTAATAAACCAACACCAATATCAGATGCCAAAGCATTATCTGGAAGCCTTGAGGAGTTAGTATTGCAAATGGAAAAATCAAGTTTCTCTCTTGAAGTGGTAACAGAATCCTTGTAAAGTGTTCTTCAAGTCAGGAAGAGAGAGGTGAGCAGAAATCCTGGGTGAGTAGAGCGTGCAAAGGATGGCAACGTACATGGACATCGTTCATTAGGGGAAAGTGCCAGCCAAGCAGAGGTTAAAGGATGAAAGGCGATTTGAGATAACTTTATTAATTAAATTCAAAAAGATTATTCTGAGGACAATGAACCCATTTGAACAGAGAGTGAAGGGAGCAGGAAAGTATACTCAACGAGAGGATGAAAAGATTGCACAAATTACCTCTGAACACACTAAAGCCTCCACTTCCTCAGAAGGTTAAGGAAATTTGATGACTCAGTTTTTACAGATGCACAATAAAGGGCATCCTATCCAGATGTTTGGCAGCTTTGTATGGCAACTGCTCCACCCCAGACCCCAAGAAATTACAGAGAGTTGTGGACATAGCCTTGTGAATCACACAAACCAACCTCCCATCCATCGAGTATGTCTACTTCCTGCTGCCTCAGGCAAATAGTCAACATAATCAAGCACCCACCCCAATCATTCTCTCTTTTCTCATCGGGTAGAATGTTGAAAGCATCTGACAGCAGACCCCATCCTGTTGTTAGGAGACTCTGGAATGGACCCCTCATACGGCAAAGATGAGTTCTTGATCTTCTAATCTTCCTTGTCATGGCACTTGCACTTATTGATCTACACTTTCTCTGCACCTGTTAGACCATATTCTACATTCTGTTTCCTTTTCACTGCCTCAATGTGTTTGTGTGTAGCAAAGTGTGACTGAATGGCCTGCAAACAGAAACATTTTTCTACTGCACCTTGGTACGTATCACAATAATAAACCAGGACCATTGCTGATGAAAAGTTACAGTCCAAGACAAACACTAGAAGACTCCATAAAGATGGAAGCCTGAGTAAGAATAGTACAGGAAAGAGATAGAGAGTCTAGTTGTATGGTCAAGTCAAGTGGTTTATTGTCATTTAACTGCATACATGTATATAAAGTATATAACCATATAACATATATAGAAATGAGACAATGTTTCTCCATACCTGGACGTAAAGCACAATAGTACACAACACACACACACACACACACACACGATAACTAATGAAGGTAAGGATAAAATCTACAGATGAATCACCCATAAATAACAAACTAAAGTGCATTAATATTAAACATGGTAAGGTACGGAACAGATTAGCCAGTGACACTTTGAATACGACTAAGAACAGTCAACATGGATTTGTGCATGAAAGGTCATGTTTGACAAATCTTATTGAATTTTTTTGAAGAGGTTACTAGGAAAGTTGATGAGGGTAAAACGGTGGATGTTGTCTATATGGACTTCAGTAAGGCCTTTGACAAGGTTCCACACGGAAGGTTAGTTAGGAAGGTTCAATTGTTAGGTATTAATATTGAAGTAGTAAAATGGATTCAGCAGTGGCTGGATGGGAGACGCCAGAGAGTAGTGGTGGATAACTGTTTGTCAGAATGGAAGCCAGTGACTAATGGTCTGCCTCAGGGATCTGTACTGGGTCCAGTGTTGTTTGTCATATACATTAATGATCTGGATGATGGGGTGGTAAATTGCATTAGTAAGTATGCAGATGATGCTAAGATAGGTGGTGTTGTGGATAATGAAGTAGGTTTTCAAAGCTTGCAGAGAGATTTAGGCCAGTTAGAAGAGTGGGCTGAAAGATGGTAGATGGAGTTTAATGCTGATAAATGTGAGGTGCTACATTTTGGTAGGACTGATCAAAATAGGACATACATGGTAAATGGTAGGGCATTGAAGAATGCAGTAGAACAGAGGGATCTAGGAATAATGGTGCATAGTTCCCTGAAGGTGGAATCTCATGTGGATAGGGTGGTGAAGAAAGCTTTTGGTATGCCAGCCTTTATAAATCAGAGCATTGAGTATAAGAGTTGGGATGTAATGTTTTGTACAAGGCATTGGTAAGGCCAAATTTGGAGTATTGTGTACAGTTCTGGTCACCGAATTACAGGAAAGATGTCAACAAAATAGAGAGAGTACAGAGAAGATTTACTAGAATGTTACCTAGGTTTCATCTCCTAAGTTACAGAGAAAGGTTGAACAAGTTGGGTCTTTATTCTTTGGAACATAGAAGGTTGAGGGGGGACTTGATAGAGGTATTTAAAATTATGAGGAGGATAGATAGAGTTGACGTGGATAGATTTTTTCCATTGAGAGTGGGGGGGATTCAAACAAGAGGACATGAGTTGAGGGTTAAAGGGCAAAAGTTGAGGGGCAACATGAAGGGGAACTTCTTTACTCAGAGAGTGGTGGCTGTGTGGAACGAGCTTCCAGCATAAGTGGTTGAAGCAGGTTCAATGTTGTCATTTAAAGTTAAATTGGATAGATATATGGACAGGAAAGGAATGGAGGGTTATGGGCTGAGTGCAGGTCAGTGGGACTAAGTGAGAGTAAGAGTTTGGCATGGACTAGGAGGGCCGAGATGGCCTGTTTCCGTGCTGTAATTGTTATATGGTTTATATGGTTATACGATGTGGCAGGGAGCTCAGAAATCTAATGGCCTGGGGGAAAAATCCGTTTATGTTTTTATGCATCAGAGTCTTGTTCCTCATGGTAGAAAGTCCAAGAGGATGCTGGATGGATGGGTGGGATCCTTGATAATACTAAGGGCCCTGTGTATGCAATGCTCCTGATAAATGTCCCTGATGGATGGTAGGGAGACCCCTATGATCATCTCAGCTGTTCTCACAGTCCTTTATAGGGACTTCAGGTCTGATGCACAACTTCTCCCATACCAGATGGAAATGCAGCTTGTCAGGATGTTCTCAATGGTGCTCCTGTAAAATGCACTTAAGATGAGGTAGGGGGGTGTGCAGCCTTGCTTGCATTATTCTTCTTAGGAAGTGGAGGCATTCCTGTGCCTTCTTGTCCAGGGGGGTGTTATTAAAGAACCAGGAGACTGCTGTTCATAGACTTCAGTTTGGCATTCAACACCATCATGCCCCAGAAACTGGTGGGGAAAATGTCCTCACTGGGTCTCAACACCTCCCTCCATGTGGGCGGCAACGTCCCTTGTCCCATTACGCTGAGCACTGGCACTCCCCAAGGCTATGTGCTCAGCCACGGTTGTTCACACTGCTGACGCACAACTGTGTCGCAGGATCCAGCTCAAACTGTGTCATCAAGTTTGCAGATTGCACAACAATGGCTGGCCTCATCGAGAACGATGACGAGATAGAGTACGGCGGGGAAGTGGAGCAGCTGGTGGATTGGTGTGAGAAGAACAAACTAAGGCTGAACGTGGAGAAGACGAAGAAAATCACTGTGGCCTTCAGGAAGGTGCAGATGAACCATTCCCCTCTGTGGATACATGGCTCCTCCGTGGAGAGCATTATGTGATCTGGGAGTTCACATCACAGATGACCTCACCTGGTTCCTTAACATGACAAGACAGTGTCGATAACTTCACTCACCTCAACAATGAACTGACTCCACAATCTACAGACTCACTTTCAGTGATTCTACAACTTACGTCCTCAGTATAATTTATTTACTTTTATTTATTATTGCCATGATTTGAGCTATTGGATGTTTGTCAATCTTCATGTATAGTTTTTCATAAATTCTATTGTATCTATTTATTTTCCTGTAAATGCCTGCAAGAAAATGAACCTCAGGGTAGTACATGGTGACAGATGCGTACTTTGAAATTTGAACCTTTCCCCATGGTGAGCAGAGCTGGTCATTGGCTTCAGAAAGTGGGGTAGAGTATACATTCCTGTCTGTATCAATGGCACTGAGATGGAGATAGTTGTGAGATTCACGTTCCTGGGTGTAAGTGCCATCAACAATTTATCCTGATCCAACCTTGTGGGATACTATGGCCACAAAACACAGTAACGCTTCAACACACTCTTCTACGTGACAAAAATAAACCAAATCAACAGGATAAGGGAAAAAATAAGTCAGATAGATTGAGAAATATTAGTGTGAAGAGGAGAGCATGTTCATTCTTGTTTAGGTAGGGCTTTGACAGAGGTGTTCAGTATAGTACTGCTCACCAGGAATACTTTACTGGAGCAAATTCCATGCTATTCAGAGCAAAACAAGCAATTCAGAATGCCTCCCCAAACCAAATATGTATCTTTGTATAACACATGAAAATTGGTATACCAGTAGCTCTCGCAAACAGGAAAACAATGGTGAGCAGATAAAGTAGTTTAAGAATGTTTATTGAGGGATAAATATCAGTCAGCACAATGAGAAGAATCTACCTGCTCATTTAAATAGCTTCAAAGAACCTTGAACTTAAGTTGTAATGTACTATATTTGGGATTCACTTTTCAGGATGTGGTTGCTGCCAAGATCCACATCCCTGATTGTGCATTCATAATTATCCTTGAGAACACGGTAACAAGCTGCTCTCTGAATCATCACATTCTTTCTGGTGATGGTACTCCCAGAGCACTGCTGTGGAAGAAGTTCCGAGATTTAAAGCAAAAAAAAACCTAAATCAGGACAGAGAGTGCAGAGGGGTGATGGCTGCTATGTAGAAGCGAGGGGAAGGGGGATACACAGGGTGTGCGTGTGCGTGCTAGACGATGGGCATTATCAGCCAGGTGCCCAACAACGGTGAAGCTGAAGGACAGCAATACATTTTCAAAATCAGGATGGTAGGCTATTTGAAAGGGAACCTGCAAGTGGCTCGCTCAAACACCTGCTACCCTTGCTCTTGGCGGTAGAAGCTGAAAGGTTTGGTCCCCAGACAGTCCTTCCAGGTGAGGCGACACTTCACCTGTGAGTCGGCTGGGGTGATATACTGCATCCGGTGCTCCCAGTGCAGCCTTCTATATATTGAGGAGACCCGATGCAGACTGGGAAACCGTTTCGCTGAACAGCTACGCTCTGTCTGCCAGAGAAAGCAGGATCTCCCAGTGGCCACACATTTTAATTCCACATCCCATTCCCATTCTGATATGTCTATCCACAGCCTCCTCTACTGTCAAGATGAAGCCACATTCAGGTTGGAGGAACAACACCTTATGTTCCGTCTGGGTAGCCTCCAACCTGATGGCATGAATATTAACTTCTCTAACTTCCATTAATGCCCCACCTCCCCTTCGTACTCCATCCCTTATTTATTTATTTATTTTTCTCTCTTTTTTCTCCCTCTACCCCCTCTCACTATAACTCCTTGGGACCATCCTCTGGGCTCCCCTCCCCCTTTCTTTCTCCCTAGGCTTCCCGTCCCATGATCCTCTCCTTTCTCCAGCCTCGTATCCCTTTTGCCAATCAACTTTCCAGCTCTTGGCTCCATCCCTCCCCCTCTTGTCTTCTCCTATCATTTTGGATCTCCCCCTCCCCGTCCCACTTTCAAATCTCTTACTAGTTAGTCCTGATGAAGGGTGTCGGCCCGAAACGTCAACTGTACCTCTTCCTAGAGATGCTGCCTGGCCTGCTGCGTTCACCAGCAACTTTTGAGTGTGTTGCTTGAATTTCCAGCATCTGCAGATCTCCTCGTGTTAAGGTTTGGAAGATGCTGTCGAGTAGCCTGAGCAAGTACTGCAAAGCACTTTCTGTGAGAGACATTGATACAAGTCCTCCCGAGCTTTCGAACCCCAGACACGTACAGCCTGTACATACAAAGGAGGATTTGGAGGACCAGGGGGATGGATTTGTCAGCTGGGTTATGTTGAGTCTTCTGATGGAATTACGAGCAGTTCACAGAATGGAATAGAACTCTGTCATAACCTGGGGAGATCAACCTGAAATGGGACCGAAGTTGTAGAGTGGGAGATACATTCTTGAACCACTACCATATTCTAGATTACAAGGCATGCAACCAGATATACCATACAATCCGACTCAAGTTACTAGCTACAACATCCCTAAAGTATGACTTTCAAGTGCATCAATAGGGTTATTTTAGGATCGGATAGGCTTTGCATACAAGGTAACTAATACCTATTCCACAACAAGCTGTCTGTGAAAAAGGGAAGGAATTTGTAAAAAGAGTTGAACAACATTGGATTTTAACTGATGAGCTGAAGGAGCATAAAATTAAGTATGAATAAACAGGTATAACAGCAACAAGAAGGGTAAATTGCCCTGCAATATATCGATCATGATAAAGTGCCAGTAATTCAGCAAGGAGCCTCTGCCAATTCCTTGCATATGTGCCTCCAAGCTCCAAACGATCTCCATGTTCTTTTCTGGGCTTTTTCCCATTATCACTCTCATCATCTCCTCATAGGGTCGAGGTATGGTTACAGTTACTCCCCAGCACTTCCAATCCAACACATCAGCGATCCTAACTGTTTGAACAGTTGCAAGGGGAACAAGGTTTTAGATTCACTTTTAAGCGCCCCTTAAGTTCAGTTGAATGTTTTCGGTTCATTTTAATGCACATATGTTTTAAGAGTATTATCCTGGGCATTGAAAAATTTTTGATTGTTCACAGTTGTTGAATGCCCCCCGGCAACTGTTGGGGTTATGCCCTTGCTTGCTGTTACACTTTCTCCCGATGCTTCTTGAAGTCTGCTCTGAATGCCCCTGGCACCAATAGGCTCAAACTTCAACATCACCACTGAAGAGGAGCTTGCCAATTTGCAGGAGGTAAGTTCCAGGGGATCCTGAAGCCAGACTCCTCATGTAGGTCAGCAGAAAATTCAGGGTGATCGCTTCCTTATAGATTTGATAGAGGTATACAACATTATGAGGGGTAAGTGCCAGCAGGCTTTTTATCACTGGAGTTGGATGAGACAAGAACTAGGGGTTATAGGTTAAGAGTGAAAGGTGAAATGTTTAGAGGAATATGAGGAAGAACTTTGCTCTGAGGGTGGTGAGAGTGTAGAACGAGCTGCCAGCAGAAGTGGTGGCTGCAGGTTTGATTGCAAAATTTAAGAGTTTGGATTATGACGTGGATGGGGGGGCTATGGTCCAGGTGCAAGTCGACGGGAGCAGGCAGAATAATACTTTTGACACTTTCTGTGTTCTGTCTCTATATATTGAATCACTTCCAGATTAGCTCTCTCCACTCCCTGTCGCAGTCTATTTACCATTTCCCAATTTTTAACCTTTCACTCTAACTTCATGTCTATCTTCTTATTTATTACATTCTGCTGCTTTGGTAAATTGGTTAAAAATAAGTTTTATTACTGTAACATGTACTTGGATACAGTGAACAATTTGTTTTGCATATTATCCATGCAAATCCTTCCATCGTATCAGTACACTGTTGTTATACAAGGGAAAAGCAGTAACAGAATGCAGAATAAAGTGTTACAGTTACAGAGAGAGTGCCGTGCAGCCAGACAATACGATGCAAGGCCACGACGAAGTAGATTGTTAGGTCAAGAGCCCATCTTATCATACTCCAGAACCATTCAATAGTGGGGTTGAGCATGATGGTAAGTGCTTTTAGGCTTTTGTATCTTCAGCATGTTGGGAGGGAGCTGAAGAGAGAGTGACCAGGTTGGGTGGCACCTTTGATTATATTAGCTGCTTTAATGAGTCTGGAAGAAGTGTAGACGGAGTCCATGGAGGTGCGGCTAGATTTCTTTGTGCTGAGTTGTATCTGCAACTCTTTGCAGCTTCTTGCGGTCTCAGATAGAGCAGTTGCCATACCGTGCTCGATGCGTCTGCAAGGACTCTTTCTGCCACTGCTTAATTAATGTCCTAATGTCTAATGACTACTTAATGTCTTGATGGAGACAGACGTGAGAAGCAGAGGAACGTCTGGAGAAATTTCTGAAATGCCCGGTTCACTGCCATTGCTACGGTGCGATCGAGAATCTCCGGAGGGTAGGCCCCAAAATCCCTGGCTTTGCCTGCTGCTGGTGACCAAGGCTGAGGTCGAAGCGTTCGGATAGAAATGGTGCTCGGTACTCGGTGTCGGAGGGCTGATCAGAGCTCGAAGTTTTCGGACAACTCAGAGTCGGACTGTGGTCGGGCATGGCAGGAAGAGTTTTTCTTCCTTCTCCCGTCAGCGTGAGATGTGGGACTTTCGAGAGACTTTGAACTTTTTTACTGTGCCATGGACTGTTCTTCAAGTTATGGTATTGTTGCATTTTTGTAACTATATGTTATAATTATGTGGTTTTGTTAGTTTTTCAGTCTCGGTTTGTCCTGTTTCTGTGATATCACACCGCTGGAATATTGTATCATTTCTTAATGCATGCATTACTAAATGACAATAAAATAAGGCTGCATGTCCTCGTAATCAAATCTAATTAAGTTCTATCTCACTTTAGTCATGTGGCTCACTGGAACCATGACCGAAATCATTTACCTGATAATGTGGTACTGCTCGTGGAACCTAGAAGATATGTATACCCAGAAGTTTTCTCACCAAGACTCACTTTGTCACTTAATAACTTCCTGCCAATCACTTTAACAGATACTCCACCTCATTTCACTTTATGTACATAAGCAAATCTTGTGTGTATATACAGCCGCACTCAAGCAGTTACTTGTGTTTTTGTAGAATTGCTTTATCTTTATATTGTGTTTTTTTATTGTGTTTTTTTTTAAATGCTTCTTTGGATCCAGAGTAACAATCATTTCATTCCCCTTTACACTCGTGTACTGAAGACTGGCAATAAACAGTCTTGAATCTGAAAGCATTTGCCATGTTTTCTACAATTGTGAATAACCCTCAGTAGTATTTTGTGTGTTGTGAAGCACTTTGAAAGGTCAGAGGTCATGATAATGCTAGAGAAATGTAAATTTTATAGAGCCCTACAATGTGGAAGCAGAGCCTTTAGCCAATCAGCGTCCATGCTTTTCATTTGCATTAACCCAGTTTCATTCCTTCCGCATTCTTACCATCACCACCCCTAGATTCCACAGTGGCCAATTAACCTGCCAACTCACACATCTTTGGGATGTGGGAGGAGACCCACACAGTCACAAGCAGATCCTGCAAACTCCACACAGACAGCACCAGAGGCCAGGATTCAGCTGACGTCACTTGACCTGTGAGGCAGCAGCTCTGCTGGTTGTATCACTGTGCTGACCTGCCACATTGTCTTTTACCATTTTATGTTTGGGCATACAAATTCTACAAGGGGAAAAAAAACTAAGTGATGTTTTAAAAATGTTCATGGGAGCAACCTTTGATTCATAAACTGCAATTGTCTGGCTAGAGAAAGCTAAATAAACATCTCTAGGCCTAGATAAGAGACAGCACTGCCCCACTATTTGATAGACCTCTGTCTCTGTCGTCTATGTGAAGCTTCAGTAATAGAAGTAGTCATGCCTTTGAGGAGGATGCAGCAAGCAGAGGGATTTATCTCACAAGTTACTTCGGGGCAAAGGGAGCATAAGCATTTTTAAAATTCCAGATGTAATTGTGCTTGTGAGTAGCAGAGATGTTTAGATCCCAAAATTAGCATTGACTAGTTAGTTACTATAGCATGATGTCTTCACCACCTCAGTAACATCTCCTTGATCATGCAACTAATAAAAATATATCGGAGTTCTGGAACGTTCAGCTGGCCCGATATCCCTGCATAGCACATACAAAATGCTGGAGGAACTCAGCAGATCAGGCAGCATCTATGGAGGGGAATAAACGGTCAATAATTTGGGCTAAGACACTTCATGTCATCTCAGCTATATGTGTATCTAGCACTAGTCAGGCCTCAACAACTTTTCAGGGAGTGTGTTCAAAGTTCCTCAAAGGAAGGCTTGCTTTCTGACATCGGAATCAGGTTTAACATCACCAGTATATGTCATGAAATGTGTTGCTTTACAGCAGCAATGGATTGCAACACATAGTAATAAACACTATCAATTGCAATACGTGTGTGTCTATAGTGCAAAAAGAGGGGAAAATACTGAACAAGTGCTCATGGGTTTATTGTCCATTCAGAAATCTGATGGGGAGGAAGAAGCTGTTTCTGAAATGATGAGTGTGTGTCTTCAAGCTCCTGTATCTCCACTTTGGTGGAAATAAGAAGAGGGCACATCCTGGTTGATTGGGGGGAGGGGTCCTTAATGATGGATGCTGCCTTTTGAGGTATTGCCTTTAAAGGCGTCCAGGATGCAGGGGAGGCTGGTGCCCATGATGGAGCTGGCTGAGTTTACAACTTTCTGCAGCTTTTGCTGATCCCATGAGTGGCCCCTCCATACCCGGTGGTGATGCAACCAGTTAGCATGCTCTCCAATGTACATCTGTAGAAATTTACAATTGCCTTTGGTGATATACCAAACTCCTGATGAAATATACCCACTGCTGAGCTGCCTTTGTAATTGCCTCAATATGTTGGGCCTAGGATAGATCCCCAGTGAGAAATCCTCCATCATCTACAAGTAATATAAATTTCCATGGAAATTATTCCACACCCCCAACCCTGTTCTCAATTTCCCCACTAGAGTGGAGAGCCTCTCTGCCTTTTACCTGCTCAAATCGCAGCACCGTCTTAACTATCTCAACTGCTTGCCCCTTCCAAACTCCTATATGCAAGGGAATTTATTTTGGACTGTGCATGGGTTTCCACAAAAGATGGTTTACATTTTTACTTTTCTTTTCTAATCCAGTCTTAACATAAATTTGCCTGGAAGGATTGTTGTCAAATTACCAAAGCCCCTACATCAGTAAACAATATTGTATGCAGGTTTAATGGATGGATGAATTTGGCTAAAGAAATGTTCTCAGCATTGATTGTCTTGATGACAGCATAGAAGGGTGCAACTTTATTCAATTTCCCATGCTCTTTAAAAAACTATCCGATTAACTCTACTCTCTGGTCTTCTACCATAGTCCCACAACTTGTTTTCCCTTGTAAGTTGATTTTTGTTTGAGTTCTGCTGTTGAATCTGTTTCTACAAATATATTTCATGGAGTTCAACCACATCACAACAACCCACTGCATGCAAAATAATTCTCCCCTTTCCTCTAGTTCTTTATGGAGGCAGATATTTTAAGTATAACACATAGTGATTTCTAGCTACATGCTGATAGCAACTATAATTATGTAGACACTTCATTGTGTGCAGTATTTTGAGATCTGTCAAAGTGATAAGGTATTATATAGATGCAAGTATAGTATCACAAGACACTAGTATCTGTTCAACCAATGCTGTTTTGCGTCATATCATATGAATTAAAATAGGCAGGAAAGCTAACTTGTCATTTCCTACACTGGGAAAACACAGCAACATGATCATTAAAATGTGTCACTGATCAGAAGTACAGTAGTATAGTGGTTAGCACATTTTACAGTACAGCCAACCCCAGTTCAATTCCCATCACTGCCTGTAAGGAACTTGTACATTCTCCCCTACACTGCAAGAGCTTCCAGGTGCTCTGGTTTCCTCCCACAGTCCAAAGGTGTACCGGTATTGTGCTGTAGGATTTCTATGTTTCTAAATTGTCCCGTGATTAGGCTAGGGGAAATCAGGGATCGTTGGGAGTTGTAGCTCAAAGGATCTATTCCGCGCTGTATCTCAGTAAAATGAAAAAAAAGCGACTATTACATGTAACCTCCCATCAATTTGGTCACTGAGTATAAAAGCTGGGAAATCATGTTTGGTTAGGCCACATTAGGAGTATTGTGGGAAGTTCTTGTTGCCTCACTAGTTAAAGAATGAGGAGTCAGAAAAATTTTTACCAGGACCTTCCCTGGATTGGAGTGTATTCACTATAAAGTGAGTTTGGACAAACTTGGATTACTTTTCTGGAGTGTTGGATGCTGAGGAGGACCCTGTATAAATATGTAAATTATGAGAGGCATAGATGGGACAGATAAAACATAGAAATTTACAGCGCATTACAGGCCCTTCGGCCCACAATGTTGGCCGACCATGTAAGCTACTCTACAGACTGCCTACAATTTCCCTACCGCAGAGCCCACTATTTCTCCAAGGCCCATGTACCTATCTAAGAGTCTCTTAAAAGACCCTATTGTATCTCCCTCTACCACCTTCGCTGGCAGTGTATTCCACACACCCACCACTCTGTGTGTGAGAAACTTACCCTGACATCCCCTAAGTACCTATTTCCAAGCATCTTAAAACTACACACCCTCGAGTTAGCCATTTCAACCCTGGGAAAAAGCCTCTGGCCATCCACACAATCAATGCCTCTCATCATCTTATACACCTCTATCAGGTCGCTTCTCATCCTCCTTCCGCCAAGTTCACTCAACCTATTCTCATCAGGCATGCTCCCCAATCCAGGCAACATCCTTGTAAATCTCCTCTGCACTCTCTCTATAGTATCCCACATCCTTCCTGTAGTGAGGTGACCAGAACTGAGCACAGTACTCCAAGTGGGGTCTGACCAAGATAGTCAATCCTCTGCCCCCCCCACCCCCCAATGTCAAAAACCAGAGAGCATAGCTTTAAGGGAGAGGGGGGAAAGTTTAAAAAGGATATGCAAGGCAAGTGCTTTTTACACTTAGATTGGGGGATGCTTGGAATGTGCTGCCAGAAGTGGAAGAATCAGATGCAATAGTGATGGTTAACAGGTTTTTGGACAGACACACGAGCAGGAAACTGACAGAGGAATGCTGGCTATGTGCAGGTAAAGGGGATTAGTTAGATTTGCATCATGATTGGCACCAACACTGAGGGCTGAAGGGCCCATTCCTACCACAACATTGCGTTTAATGGTTGCACTGACCCGCGGCTCCATATACAAGTTAGACAATAAACAAAATGAGTGTGCAGCAAGCAAACTGGATTTCTGATGCCCTTCCTCCACCTGGTCTTCAACCAATGACTTCTCCTCTGCCCATTACCCAGCTATGAACACCACTCAGCATGTTACAGATATCAGCCTTCCCTCCATGGATCTCCTCTACACTTCTTGCAGCCAGCATAATCAAAGACCCCACCCACCCTGAACAACCCTTTGCCCCTCCAAACAGGCAGAATATTAAAAGACCTAAAAGGATGCACCACCAGCTACAAAGAGGACAGCTTCTACCCCACTGTTTGAACAGTTCCGTAGTATGATAAGTGATAAGCTGGGAGTCTGACCTCAAAATCTACCTCACTGTGACCTTGTATCTTATTGCCTGCCTGCACTGCACTTCCTCAGTCATTGTAACACTTTATTCTGCATTGCTATTGCTTTCCCTTGTACTACCTCAATGCACTGTTGTAATGAATGATCTGTATGGATGACAAAGTTTTTTTGCTGTAACTCAGTACGTGACAATAATAAACCAATTTACAGCCTCACTGAATAACCCTCTTTCCTTCCTCTGTAATTACTTGGCCACAGCTTAAAGGTGCCTTGAGTTACTTGTCTCAACAACTTAATATTAAAATGCTTTCCAGGTCATACCTTTCCACACTAAAGAATGTTATCCAGAATTCCTAACCGGATTTATACATACTTTATATTGTTTTGAAGTATTTTCTGTACATTCACCCTACAGCACTCTAAGTTTGAGTCAAACATCTCACAGCGTTCCCTGTTCTAAAGATCTGCAGCCTGGCCAATATTTCCTGGTAACTGAAGGACTACTACATGTCATACATTTTCCAGGTTTTGGATGGATATTGATTTTAGGTGGAGCTGAACAAGAGAGAGGAGAGAGAGAGAAATTGCCTTTAAACTCATGAGAGAGCATAGACCATCAACTTTTTGCTGTTGATGTTTCTGTAGCAGGCAATTTCTTTTTTACGAGGTCCAGTTGCCAGCTCAACACTCAACCCAGCACGGATGGAAAGTGTGCTTGGGAGCCAGCTGGATTCGAACTCAGGACCTTCCGCCCCAAAGTCCAGCACTGATGTCTCTACACCACCAGCTGGATCATTAATTTTGTTCGGTCTGCATGATCATCTGTAATTGTTCATTAGAACCAGATTCCAAAGGCTTCTTTGGGACTCAGACCCATCAACATGAGCTGTCTTTCTGAAATGCGCTCCGTGCTGTGAAATCCACAAGGATGCATTTCCTGTACTAATGTTACCCTCTACTTCCTTGCCCTCCTCATCTGCTGAGCAGACATGCTGTGATGATTTGTGCAACAGTTCGCTATTGGCGGAGGGTAGGAGAACTTCCCCTCGGGGGACCTGGGGTGGTGTGTGTTTCACTGAGCAGGGTTGTACAGCATGGTTTACGAGGTCACTTGCCATTTCCATGGCCCTCAAGTTCATGAAAAGCTGCAGCCCTCTGAGTATTCAGAGGGGCTGCTTCTCAAGTTCTGATTGCACCAACCCTACTCTTCTGATCTTTAATCCACATGATCTTTATGTACAAAACTTAATTTCTGTGCATTTCACTATTGAGTCCAATCTCTCAGACTCCTTGGGACACACCCTATCACTTAGCACCGCAGAATCCATTCATTATCAACAATACCCTTATGGAAAATATCCCTCCCTCCACCCCCCACCAACACCTTCCTCTGAATATCTGCAAGCATGTGTCATGTACACACTGTCCCTGGGTTAGGAATGCCCAATGCATGAACACCAGTACATAGAATAATCTCCCATAATATTATTGTTGGTCCTTTCCACGCTTTGTGGTGTATTGGGCAGCAACCGAGCCCTTTCATTAGCATTTGTGTGTGTGTTTTTTGAGGCTGAGTTGCTAGCTCAACCCTCAACCCAGCACAGATGTAAAGCGTGCAAGCAGCCAGCTGAATTCAAACCCGCGACCACTTGCTCCAAAGCCACTACACCACTGGCCAGCTACAATATTATTACATTCAAATTAATTATTTCTTATCAGGCTTTTGTGGAGGTAGTCACCACATTCTGTATTTTCAGATTTGTGGACAAAAGTGATGAATGTCTGTAAAAATGAAACCCATTCATTACACAACAGTGCCCTGCATGACTATGACTCATTCATGGTTGACGCGTAACACGACCAGGATAACAGAGCGGATGAGCTGATGGGAGGGGTTGTGAGGGGTTTTGGTGGGGTGGGAAGAGAAGCTATAAAAAATGTTTTCTTTTAACTTGACGATGGTCTAAGCACAATAGAGGGAGATGCTCCGGAAACCAAGACGCAGGAGCAATTTGGGCAGAAAGAAGATTGCATTCGTAGGAGTGGTGTACAGAATTCCCAACAGACACAGATGGACCAAGCACAGATCAGAAGAGAACGATGATGGTCATGGGGGAGTTCTAATCTACACAGAAGTCTGATTGATTGCCGAGCTTGGCAAAATGTTTGCAGATGTTTTGACTCTAATGGAGAAACCAACATCAATGCGCAGTTGAGGGTGCTGTTGTTACGTACCCCATAACTGGGTTGCCAAACCAGCAGAAATGGATCACTCAGTTGGAGTCTGGATTGCTAGAACTAAGAAAGTTTTATTAAAGAAACAAGCAACACAGTACTCTAATCAAAAGGATAATAAATGCAATAGTTCAGCAATGATAAACATACATGTACACAGAATTAAGATAACAGGATCAATCAAGCTCTATCGTTGTCTAGGGGTAAATGACCAGTTTCAAAGTGACGCACAGTTCAGTTCAGTTCGCAGTAATCGCTGCCGTGGCGATGGACAGTGGGGGGGAAGGAGAGAGAGAGCAAAACGAATGAATATTCAAAACGGCTTCCACACAGACCTTTGCAGTCAGCTTTCGGGCGAGTCCTTTGTGATGTCATCTGAAGTCACCGACCGTGACCCCTCCGTTTCCAGATACGATCGTTTCTCTGCGGTGAACCCGGCACCCAGGCAAGAGTGGACACACACCAGGTTCCCGCCGATCGTGCCTTTCCACCCTGTGCATCTATGGCTTGGTCCCGCAACTGGCCTTCCAAAAACTTCCCACCGACTTGTGAGAGACGCACCGCTTCCAGGGTCTCGTTACCTCCGGTGTCGTGTGTGTTGCCTTAGCGAACCTGTCCCTTTTTATCCCCCTGCTGGGGTATCGCCTTGTCCATCACTTCAAACAGTTCAGGGTTCAAAGGGGGAGCCGATCTTGACAGCTCTCCTTCCCCTTCATTAACATCTCCAAATGCTGCTCCATTGTTTTCCTTATCTCTCTCTCTCTCCTGAAGACAGGTGGCAGACCAACTGCTGATTCCACTGGTGCCAGCACAGGACAGCTAACATCTTAATCTATGTGTATTCTCGTCACACTTCCCCCCTTTAAGGATTTTTACCGGGGGTAAAAATTACAAACATGAATACATTATTCGATACACTCAAATATACATCTTTATCAGCTATTTGGCTAATACAGCGAATTTGAAGTTGTCAACACCTGACAGACAGTCAGCTATCACATTTTCTGTTCCTTTTATATGTGTTATTAATAATCCCTTAGACCAGGCTCCAACTTAGCAAACTTTATAGTGGCCAAAAACACTGATGAATTGTGATCAATGTAACCTCTCATTTGGTCTCGTCCCGGACCACAATAACAAGGGTCGTCCCATTCCGACTTAGTTTTCTCTCGCAAGGGCTTAGCAGGAGGGGGAGGGGTAGTAACCGCAGAGTTATTGCAAAACTTCCTACAGTACCCCACCATCTCCAAGAGCCTTCTGAGGGCCCTCTTGTCTGTCGGGGTTGGGATGTCAGAGATAGCCCGCACTTTAGCTTGCATCGCTGCCAGCTGCTCCTGTGTCACCACAATTCCCAGGTAAGTGACCTTTGTATGGCCAAACTCATTTTTTTCAAGGTTCACTATCAAGCTGGCTTCAGACAGCCGTATTACATCGCCAATACACACACCTGTGTTCGTCAGCCCTTTAGTCACTGAATTACTCATTCTATAGGGTTGTTGCTCGCTCGGCTGACCTAGTGTAACAAGCACCACCCAACGTCCCAGTTCTTTGCATTGCCTCGGGACAATCAAACATACGCGTGCGAGTCGTTTAATTACTTCTCCTAAAGAGTCGCTTTTTTCGGGGATTAAGGGAGAGACCTTATCAGCAGAGCTGGCCAAAACAATAGCCTTCTCCCATCTGGTCAATACCATACTCATCTTTTCAAAATGTTTTTTTTTCTCTTACCGGGGGGCCCCTAGCTTCATTGATTTCCGCGCTAACACCGACTAGGTTTGTTAGCATATCAAAAGCCTGTGACCGTCTCAGTTCGCGTCGGCCATAATCAATAACATCCTTCCTCCTGGGCAGCCGGTAAACCTCTTTCATGATTCCACCAACTGTTTCCTCCAACACCGCAAAATGTCCACCGGGGGGTACCTCGTGGGCCAGGTTAAAAACCTCATCCCCATAACTCTTTTGCACCACCCCCTATTCCTCATCTGCGGGCACGGTACTTGGTCTCCCTTTCTTCCTTAGCACTTCCTCCTCCACACAATAGCCTACTAGTTCCCTTGTTAAGTCTGTGTCAGAGAGAGCAGTCTCTGCCAAAATCATCAGCCCCTCGTCTCGCTTCTGCGCCTGCACAAATTCTTTCCTGGCTAATTCTAAGTCTGTCTCAGCTCCCTCACTACCTCTTGTTTCACTACACTCCTTCTTTTCACTTTCTACCCCCTTCTCGTACAAGGCTGGCAGAAACGTCTCAGCTAAATTTACTACCGCAGTCCCGTGATGAACCTGTGAGTCCATGGGCAGGGCCTCAATGCTGGCAGGCTGACCTGTCAATCTCAAGGCTGGGAACACGATTCCCCCGGCGAGGTCATTACCGAGCAAGACTTCCACGCCTTTCATCGGTAATTTGGGCCTCACCCCGATCGTGACTAGTCCAGAGACCAGGTTGCTTTGTAAGCGTATCTGGTGCAAAGGGACTGCCTCTGTCCCTTCCCCAATACCTTTGACCTTGACCTCCCCAGTCTGGGTCTCTGAGCTAAACTCTAATACACTCTTCAGTATCAGTGACTGACACGCTCCCGTGTCTCTCCAGATCTGCACTGGAACTGGTTTTAACCCCTCCTTCACTGACACCAATCCGGCCAAGATAAACCTCTCGCGCCCTTCCTGAACTTTGGCAGACCTTTCCTCTCCTAGCGGTTCGTTTACCAGCTCGATACAGCCAGTCAAAATCGCCGTTTTTCCTTTTCCCGTCTCCTTCTTTGGGGCAAAGCACCTGGACGCAAAGTGTCCGACTTTCCCGCAATTATAATAGACGACCCCAGGAGACTTCCTACCAGACTGCTCCCGGCCTACCTTATCCTTCTCACTAGTCCCCGGCTTACTTTCTGACTTTTCTGGCAGACTCTCCCCACCATCCTGACTACCCTTCTGGTAGCCTTTACTTGGGGCAAACTTCATTTTATGCGTCAACGCATACTCATCCGCTAACTTAGCAGTTGCGGCTAACGTGGCTGCCTCTTTCTCATCTAGGTAGGGTCTCATACCCTCAGGGACACAACCTTTAAACTGCTCAATCAGGATCAGCTGTAGCAGTCTGTCATAATCCCCCTCTACCCCCTTCGAGGCGCACCAACGCTCACAATATGTCTGCATCTCACGGGCAAACTCTAAATACGTGCGGTCCCACTGCTTCCTCGCATTCCGGAACCAACTCATAAATCCTGAGGATGGCCTCCTTCACCACCTCATACCTCTGGGCATCTTCCACGGACAAAGCTGAGTAAGTTTGTTGGGCTTTCCCTTTCAGTACACTCTGAAGCAAAACATCCCACTTATCCCTCGGCCAGTCCTGACTTGTAGCAACTTTTTCGAAATGGAGAAAGTACCGATCCACGTCGGTATCGTCAAATGGGGGAACCAGCCTAACCTCCTGGGTCGCCCGGAACCCTCCACCTTGGTTCGGCACGGGCCCCTGCTCTGCCCTCATCTTTAACTTCTCCAGCTCAAATTCCCTTTCCCTCTGTTTCTCCTCTCGCTCCAACTGTCTCTCTCTCTCTCTCCTGCCTTTCTAACTCTCTCTCCTTCTCTTCTTGCTCCAACTGTCTATCCCTCTCTTTCTCTTCTCGCTCCAACTGCCGTACCCGGAACTTGTGCTCGAGTCTCAGTTTTTCAAGCTGCACCTGTACCGCGTCTCCAGCAGGTTTTTCAATAGACACCACCTCCAGCTCGCCTTGGGGAAACACACCTTTAGATACATAGTGCTCTACGATAGCTCTGTGTATCTCCTCTCTCCTCATTGTCGACTTCCCCTTAGCAAGATTCAACCGTTTGGCCACAGCTACCAATTCCGATTTCCTGGCATCCTCTAATGCCTCCAAGGTCGGCACCTTTATAATTTCCTCAGCCTCCATTTCTGCTGTTTGTCTTTTCTTTCTTTCAGGAATTTTGACCCAATCAATTTACTCCGTCCCAAATTTAGCGTTTAAAATCGCGGACGAGAACCCCACTTATGTTACGTACCCCGTAACTGGGTTGCCAAACCAGCAGAAATGGATCACTCAGTTGGAGTCTGGATTACTAGAACTAAGAAAGTTTTATTAAAGAAACAAGCAACACAGTACTCTAATCAAAAGGATAATGAATGCAACAGTTCAGCAATGATAAACATACATGTACACAGAATTAAGATAACAGGATCAATCAAGCTCTATCGTTGTCTAGGGGTAAATGACCAGTTTCAAAGTGACGCACGGTTCAGTTCAGTTCGCAGTAATCGCTGCCATGGCGATGGACAGTGGGGGGAAGGAGAGAGAGAGCAAAACGAATGAATATTCAAAACGGCTTCCACACACAGACCTTCGCAGTCAGCTTTCGGGCGAGTCCTTTGTGATGTCATCTGAGGTCACTGACCATGACCCCTCCGTTTCCAGATACGATCGTTTCTCTGTGGTGAACCCGGCACCCAGGCAAGGGTGGACACACACCAGGTTCCCGCCGATCGTGCCTTTCCACCCTGTGCGTCTATGGCCTGGGCCCGCAACCGGCCTTCCAAAACTTCCCACTGACTTGTGGGAGACGCACCGCTTCCAGGGTCTCGTTACCTCGGGTGTCGTATGTGTTGCCTTAGCGAACCTGTCCCTTTTTATCCCCCTGCTGGGGTATCGCCTGTCCATCACTTCAAACAGTTCGGGGTTCAAAGGGGGAGCCGATCTTGACAGCTCTCCTTCCCCTTCATTAACATCTCCAAATGCTGTTCCATTGTTAACCTTATCTCTCTCTCTCTTTCCTGAAGACAGGTGGCAGACCAACTGCTGATCCCACTGGTGCCAGCACAGGCCAGCTAACATCTTAATCTATGTGTATTCTTGTCACACTGTCTCCTCAGAATGCTTCTCTGGGGTCCGAATGGATATTGATTAGACGTCGTGATCTGGTTGGCTGGTTCAAAACACTGAGCAGTTCAGCAGTAAAAGATTCTGATTGGCTAGCTTCGAGGGAGGGCTGTTGGACATGTCTGCTTCGCTGACCAGATCCCAAGATTACTGGCGGTTCTAGATTGTTGACGTCGTTGTTTCCTCTTTCCTCTGTCAGGGTTCATAGACCAGATATATGCTGATGTGTTTATTGATGGATCCTTCTGTAGAGGACCACGCTTAGAGAAATTCTCGTTCTTGCTTGAGTCAAGACGCTGGATGTCGTCCATTTGAAATGGTGTCCTTCTTCATCTTCATGAGCTAATACTAGCGAGAGTGGGCCGTACCTTCTGCTCGTTAGCTGATGTTCGGGTAGCCTGGTCGATAGTTCTCTTCCTGTCTGACCAAGGTAGTACTTGTCGCAGTCACTACACTGGATTTTGTAGGTAACATTTGTTCTATCAGTCACATTTTGTTGAGCTTTGAGCTTGCATCAGTTTGCGAGCAATTGATGTGTTGCTGAAACAGTCTTGCTGTCATTTCCAAAACTTTCATTATCAACGGCAATACAATTTGTTTATTCATCATTCGTGTAGTTTGTATATTCAGGTGTCTGACCTTGAGGTACCTTTAGATGAGGCTTCTTGGAAATCTGTTCTGTTGAAACGTCTTGAAGAGGTCTTTTTCTTCATCAAGCTTTGTGTCTGTGTTGTAATGGGGCCCAACCCTCTTGAATAAGATCTTCACACAGCTTTTTTGTGTCACTTTGTGTGATTGCTATCGTGTGAAGTTCAGAATTTGATCGGAGCATGTCGTTTTCCTGTAGACGACGTCTGTAATTGACCAGCAGTAGTTCTCTTGATAAGAACATCCAAGAATGCGAGCTGGCTTTCCTTTTCAATTTCCATCTACATCTCTGCTATACATACAAACTCAAAGGGATAAAGGTAACGAAGGCGTAGAGCTTGAAGAGTGTGTCGAGAATGGTTTCAGGATAGAACTGTACATCTTGGTGCCAACCAGACAGCTGGCACCAGACTGGACAAACTTACTCCAATCTACACAATTTAATTTCACATTCATGGGTCCAAAGTTAAGATTTTATACTTGAATTGGGGAAATCTGAGGACATGAAGCAGTGAGCTGGCAAATTCTATTAAAGATTGGTCAATTGAAATGCAGTGGTAAATACTTAGAGGATCCTTCTAAATGTTCAGGATAAAAATACTCCAATACAAAGACTCCAAGGGTAGGAATCATCACTGACGGCTAATTTATGGAGGTAAAGACAGCAAAAAATGGCAGGAAAGACAGCTGGGCAGAATATGAAGCAAAGAATAATTAAAAGGAAGGGGTGGGGGGTGGGGGAGAAAAGAGACATCAAAGCACAAGACCAAGCTAATTAGAAATACGAAAAGTGGTAATAGTCAATCTAAGAATTGCTATGGATATTTAAAAGAGCATAAGAGAGATTTGGTCCTATTGAAAATGAGTCTGGGAAATTAATATTAAAAAATATTTATTTCAAGCGATACCGATTTTTATTCCTAAATCTTTTTTTGATATTATTGACTCTAAAATTTCTTCTTATATATGGCAAAATAGAAATCCCAGATTAAATAAAAGATACTTACAGAAATCTAAGAAAGAAGGTGGTTTGGCATTGCCTGTCCTAAGATTTTACTGCTGGGCAATTAATATCCGATACTTAATATTTTGGACACAAGATTGGAATATAACTCCAAGCCCACATTGGGTAAACCTTGAAGGCTATTCTGTACAAGGGTTTTCTTTAGCCTCCATTTTAGGAACTTCATTGCCTTTTGCACTATCTAAATTGAACAAACAAATCTTCAACCCTATAGTTAAACATACATTGCGAATATGGTTTCAATTTCGTAAATATTTTGGCCTGAATAAATTTATGTTATCAAGTCCTATTATGTCTAATTTTTTTTTCCAACCTTCGGTAATAGACCAAGCCTTTTTGATATGGAAAACGAAAGGCATAATATGTTTTCGCGATTTATTTTTGGATAACTGCTTTATGTCTTTTGAGCAGTTATCTGAGAAATTTGATTTGCCTAGATCCCACTTTTTTAGATACTTACAAATAAGAAATTTTTAAAATATTACGTTGCCTACCTTTCCGACTTCCAATCCTTCTGGCACTCTTGATAAAATTTTAGGCTTTAATCCTTTGCAGAAGGGATTAATAGCAATAATTTATGATATAATTATGAAATTACAGCCAGATATATCTGATAAGATTAAAAATGAATGGGAAAGGGAACTTCAACTTTCCCTACCTACAGAGAAATGGGAAAAAATTTTTCAATTAGTTAGTACTTCTTCTATATGTGCTAAACATACTTTAATACAATTTAAAGTAGTACACAGAGCTCATATGTCCAAAGATAAACTAGTTCATTTTTATTCCCATATAAACCCTACTTGTGATAGATGTCACTCTGAAGTGGCTTCTTTAACTCATATGATTTGGTCCTGTCCACTTTTGGAAAAATATTGGAAAGACATTTTTGCTATTATTTCAACAGTTCTATGCTTTGATTTACAACCCCATCCTATTACGGCAATTTTTGGATTGCCAATGGTAGATCATAGATCTTTGTCTTCTTCAGCCTGTCGAATGATAGCTTTTGTTACTTTAATGGCGAGAAGATCTATTTTGTTGAACTGGGAGGAAACTAATCCTCCAACTACATTCCAATGGTTTTCTCAAACCGTATTAAGTTTAAACTTGGAAAAAATTAGAAGTGATATTTTTGACCCTTCAGTTAAATTTGAAGAAACTTGGAAACCTTTTATACAACATTTTCATATGATGTAATCTGACCTTTCTGAATCTTTTTTCTAAACTTAAATTATATGAGGAGAGGAGCGGAGTTAATGACATTGTTGAACATGTTCGATATAAGCTGTTGGTCTAGCCCTGTTTTGTTTCTTTTTCTTGGGATTTTTTTTTCTTTTTTTTTCTTTTGGGGCTTTTTTTGTTCATATATATTTTTTTCTTTTTATTTCTTTTTTAATGTTTAATCTCATTATGAGTTTGGAAGTCTTTTATATCTGTGTTACTTAAAATTCATTTTATATATGTTGATGAACATTTTTCCAATTTCTGCATACCAACTTTGTTATTGAGTTTGTAATTTTGAAAAATTAATAAAAAGATTTAAAAAGAAAAGAAAGAAAAAATAAGGTAAATGAATTCAACAGGCATCTTGCATCAGTCTTTACTGATATAAGCAACATCCCGGAATATAGCTGTAGATGGTCGGAAGAGATTGCTGACTTACAAGTCCCAGGTGGGAAAGGTTCCACTAGTTTGGAAAATAGCACATGTAATTCCTTTGCTCAAAAAGAGAGAGAAGCAGAAAGCAGGAAAATACAGGCTAGTTACTTTAACATTTGTCATCAGCAAAAACATTAGAAGCTTTTATTAAAAATGTTACAGCAGGGCACTTGGGAAACTTCATGGAATCAGGCAAAGTCAACATGGTTTATGAAACAGAAATAATGTTTGACCAAGTTGCTTGTTATTTGAAGAAGCAATCTGTGCTGTGGAAAAATGAGAACTGCTGGACGTATTAGACAGATTTCCAGGTGTTTGATAAATTGCCGTATTAAAGGTAATGATGAAAAATAAAAGCTCAGAGTGTAGAAGGTTGGACAGAGGATTGGTTGGTTAATAGGAAACAGTGCTAGCATGATGGCATCTTTATCTAGTTTCCAAAACCTGACACGTGATGTGACACAAATGACTTGGATGAGGACTGAAGGTATGGTTGATAAATTTGCTGTTAGCACAATAATGGTTACAGAACAAGCAAGTTGTGACAAGGACATAAAGAAGCCACAAGGGCTATAGACAGGTTAAATGAATGGGCAAAAATGGAGTCTGTTTTACCAGGAAACATAGAAAGATTAACTAGGAGGTGAGAGATTGAAGAATTGAGATGTTAAAGAATCTGTGTGTCCTAGTGCAAGATTCGCTGACAGCTGGTGTGCGGGTATAGGATGAAATCGGAAAGCTAACAGAATATTATTGTTATCGCTTCAGGAAATCGAATGCAAAAGTAAAGAGGCTAAGCTTCATTTATAAGGTGCATTGGTGAGATTACATCCAGTGCAAAATATTGGTCTCCTTTAAGGAAGGGTGTTCATGCTGCTCAGAGAATATTTTTGATGCTGATAGCTGGAATGGGAAGGTTTCCTGGAATCTGGAATGGAGGAATGGTAGTATAGGATAGATACTGGAGTTTAAATGAATGAGAAGAAACAAATGAAACAAGGTGGCTATGTAGAGGATTTTTCTTCTTGTACGGGTAAATCTAGAACCAGGGACCACTGCCTAATCAAAGGGATCAAGTGTTTATGTCATCTTCCTTTATGTTTTCCCTCGGAAGGCGGTTTATGTTTGGAACACACTTACTCAAAAGATTGTTTAAGTCGCAGGCAGATAGATGACTGACACACTAGGGAAAAGAAATGTTGCGAGCCATAAACATAATGCAACTTGGAGGTTACAATGAGATCAGCCATTTTATCAAATGGCTCAAAGGACAAAGTGGTCTACTCATGTCGAAGGTCAAGATCTTTGGAAAATTGCTACCAAGGCCACCAGAAAAAAGTATTTTAAACTATTCTGTTTTGAAATAGTGTTGAGTATATTGAACAACAATCCAAGAGGCAGCTGATACAGTTTTGGTTCGCTATTTCATGCAAACGACAGAGGGCTGCAGATTGAACTAAGGGTTAGGAACACAATCCTCTGTGTGGGATTTGAAGCTTCAGGCTTCCCTAATATAGAATTTCCTTACATTGGGCCAGTGCTGGCTGATGCCAGAAAACACGAAGAGATTTTTGTAAACCAAAAACACTGGAAATATGATACCAAAACAAGGAAATATTGACCTTTGGGACCATTCAAGATGGAGAAATGAAAGTACAGTACTACAACTAAACCAACTGGCGTGCAGCCAGTAAGGGCTGATTGTTACACAGAATTAAGGATTTTCCCCCGATTGTTGGAGGAGAGAACAACTTCTCAGGGTAGCAGTTGATTGGATTCCACTTAAATTTTGGGTTTGATTAATTTAATAAGAGGTTGTTATAGCCCTTTAGGTATTATGATACCCCTGCTGAAAATGAACTAGACAGAATGATACTATATTCCTTCCTTTGATTCATAGAGCAACACGGAACCAGGCCCTTCAGCCACCATATCCATGCCAACGATCAAGGGCCCATCAAGCACTTGGTCCACAGTCATCCATGGCTTGATGATTCAAGAACACATCCTGATAGTTTTACAAAAGGTTGCATTCAAGATCATAGCCATGCTTCAGGTGAAAATATTTAATTCTCACTTAAACCCATGCCCTCTGGCTTTCAATGTGTCTCATTAGCAGGTCTCAAGTTCAAACTTACTATCAAATGTCATGCATAGACTCAGGGTCACTTTATTAGATAAGCCTGTGTACCTGGTTGTTAATGTAAATATCTAATCAGTCTATTGCATGCAGCAACACAAGGCACAAAAGCATGCAGACATTGTCAAGAGGTTCTGTTGTTCAGACAAAAGTTTAGAATGGGGAAGAAACGTGATCCAAGTGGCTTTGACTGTGGAATGATTGTTGGTGCCAAACAGGATGGTTTAAGCATCCCAGAAACTACTGATCCCCTGTGATTTTCATGCACAATAGCATCTGTAGTTTAAAGAGAATGGTGGAAAAAACAAATAGCGTCCAGTGAGCAGCAATTTTGTGAGCAAAACTGACTTGTTATTAAGCGAGGTCGGAGAAGAATGGCCAGACTGTTTCAAGCTGACAGCAAGGCGACAGAAACAATAGTGGTGTGCCGAATATACAAACATATTGAACCTTGAAGTGGATGGGCTACATCAACAGAAGACTACAAACGTACACAGAGGACACTTTATTAGGTACGGGAGGTATCTAATGAAGTGGTCACAGAATGTGCATTGGGTACAAATGCCATGAAATCCATAAACACATCAATTATATTGACTGAACTTGCCTGTTGTGCAATATGATTAAAATCATGTGGTTGCCTGATTATTCATAAAGGCAATAAAAATGTTAAGAAATCCTGCAAAACAACATTTCCTATAAACAGATGTTAGAAACTAGAATGAGCTTTTAAAATGAAAATAAGCACAACGTTAATGTTTTTAAAAACTTTTAAACTGTTCCTTCCACCCCTTCCCATAATGTTGGTGCCTCCTTCCTCCAGTATCTCCCAGGTAGTATTACTGTTTCACCAGCCGTGTCCAAGATCACCGACTGGCTCTTTCACCTAGGCTGTTCAAAGTTAAAACCACTCTTACTCCATGTTGCCCATTTTGCCAGTACAGAGGGGTGACTGGGAGAGGAAGGGGGTTGTCCTGGTAGAAGGAAAACATCCCAGCACAAGGTGCACAGATGGGTCCCTGGGGGCTTGCATGACTTAACCACTCACAGTGAAAAGGAACAAAACCACAGACAAAGCATATAAAATGAGGGAAATAAGTTCTGGTGAAAGATGGAGAGGAAGGGGTGAAATCATTTGACAATGAAAAACTTCTGAAGGAGAAGTTCTTAATGAAAGGGAATTGTCCCATGAGAGAGCCTCTGGTTTCACATTAAGATGCAAACTTGGGGCATTCCAATTCACTAGAGAACATGCATTTGTCTAAATGAGTGTGGCTCAGTTTGCAGTTTTACTTCACCTTGAGCTACAGCCTCCACTAATGCAGCAATTATTGCAGAACAGAACAACACAGCCGGGATTCTGTACTGCAGCAGCATTCCTGCAAATTTGTCTCAGCCTAACTTTTGTACTTGCCCTGGCCATAGCAACACCATTGAACAGTAACAACATTAGCACACAAGTCCTGCCAGATAAAAGAAAAAAATCACCTCATGTACAGTCTTTTGAGCCCATTAGCATGTACCCTGACACACTGTACCTGCTATACCATACATTAAAAGATTGCCCAAGCATGTTTTAGCAAGAAAAATTGTTATATCAGCATATTTTCTTTCAGGGTTCTCCAAAGCACATTATAACCGAAGTATCTTCCAAGATCAAAGTTAATTGCAATGCTGCAAGATGCCGTGGCCAATGTACACATAGTAAGCTCTCATAAAAAACTATCATGTGTTTGATGATCTTGTTGAGGAACAAATATTGGCAGAATCTAATACTAAAGAAGTACCTTGTTCTTCAAATGCCACTGGACAGTGCATCATAGGGAATGGCTTGGTTAGTATTGCACCAGTATCACTGATGCACTGAATTTCTCTCAGTACTGCACTGGACTGTCAGCCTTTTTATTGTGTTGATTGTACAGGATACAAACTTTCCAGAGCTAGAGACAAAGTGGCTACCACTGGATATCTGCTAACACACCAGAGGATGTATCACACTGACTGGATGTTTGCAGCCCTATTCACACTAATTAGCACCATTTAGACCCAAAAGCAGAACCAATATTCTACTGATACTTACAGTAAACTTAGAAAGCAACATCCAGCCCCCAAATAATAAAGCCACTCTGATCTTGCTATCATAAACCATTAATAACCTATAGGCAACAGCCAGAGACCATTCCACAAATCCACCAAAAAACTCCAGCCATCGAATCCAACATGAAACCCACTATACTGACTCCAGTGTTAAAAGAATCCACATTGATGCCACCATGCAGGCTCCAAAGACTGAACAGAGCCTAATGACCATCCTATTCAAATAGTAGTTCAGACTATCTACACCATGAGAACCTTTCACCCAAAAATCTCCAAAATCTGATTTCTTTTCTTCTTCTGAGTGCTGACATGATGCCACAAATGGAAGATTCCACAAGGCGCTAGGAAGTTTCCCAGACGATATGCAAGTCTCTGTGCACCTCAGACAGTTCTGGGAAGTGACCTCACATATGTAATGAACAGAAGTTAATGAAAATTAGAACACTACATGAAGTGAAAAATGACGATTACTGTCACGTACTGAAAGAGTGGATTCAGTGTCAAAGTGAACATACACTGGTTAATGGTACACTGATCATGGAACAAGCAAAGATCCATCACAATGAATTGAAAAGTGAAGGTAATTGTGAAAATTCAGCCGTCAGCTTGCATAAATTAAAGAAAAGACACAGCATAAAATTTCTGAAGCACCTGATCACCAAGCAGCAGAAAATTTAATTGGTTTGCTGAGATCATCACTGATGAAAACCTAACACCAGAACAAGTCTACAATCTGATTGTTTTTATGCCTTACATAAAACCTTTAAAAAGAGTTGACCGTAATTCTTAAATCAAAGCAAGACATTGTAAGTGAAGATTGAAAACCTGCTATTGTTTGTTGTTCAACAGCTGATTCAGGTATTCTCTCCCGATGCTGCTCTGCTGGTTTTGTTACCCTGCACATATTATAGTTTCATTATATTAATGGTATGGAATAATCTTTACTGTTAAGTACCTGTGTGATGAAGTGCAAGACAAAGACTGGTTACTGGTAGCACATAAATTCGGGGTCGGAAATGATGGTCACCCCAAGGTATCTTATTATACATTCCAAAAGCCAACAAAAATATCTGAAATCTGAAATAATTCTGGCCCCAAGCAATTCAAATAAGGGGTACACAACCTGTACAAACCAGCATGCTATCCCCATAATAAAACCCACCATAATAATCCCACTATCAAATCAATACTAATTGACCCCCCAATAAACCACACAATAATAACCTCATCAGCTTAAACCTGCCATAAATTCCTCAACATGAAGCCCATTATAGAAGTCACTGGAATAACAAAATATATAGAAACAGAAAACCTACAGCACAATAAAGGCCCTTCAGCCCACAAAGCTGTGCTAAACATGTCCTTACATTAGAACTGCCTAGCCTTACCCATAGCCCTCTATTTTTCTAAGCTCCATGTACCTATCCAGGAGTCTCTTATAAGACCCTATCATATCCGCCTCCATCGCTGCCACCAGCAGCCCATTCCACGCACTCACCACTCTCTGCGTAAAAAAAAAACTTACCCCTGACATCTCCTCTGTACCTACTTCCAAACACCTTAAAACTATGCCCTCTCATGCTAGCCGTTTCAGCCCTGGGAAAAAACTTCTGACTATACACATGATCAATGCCTCTCATCATCTTGTACACCTCTATCAGGTGACCTCTCACCCTCAGCCTTTTTTTTGCTTGGAGACACAAAGTTCACTCAACCTATTCTCATAAGGCATGCTCCCCAATACAGGCAACATCCTTGTAAATCTCCTCTGCACCCTTTCTATGGTTTCCATGTCCTTCCTGTAGTGAGGTGACCAGAATTGAGCATAGTACTCTAGGAGGGGTCTGATCAGGGTCCTATATAGCTGCAACATTACCTCTCAGCTCTTAAACTCAATCCCACGGTCGATGAAGGTCTGCACCGTATGTCTTCTTAACCACAGGGTCAACCTGTGTAGCAGTTTTGAGTGTCCTATGGACTTAGATCCCAAGATCCCTCTGATCCTCCACACTGCCAAGAATCTTGCCATTAATGCTATATTCTGCCATCATATTTGACCTACCAAAATGAACCACCACATACTTAACTGGGTTGAACTCCATCTGCCACTTATCAGCCCAGTTTTGCATCCTATCAATGTCCCGCTGTAACCTCTGACTGCCCTCCACACTATTCACAACACCCCCAACCTTTGTGTCATCAGCAAACTTACTAACCCATCCCTCCACTTCCTCATCCAGGTCATTTATAAAAATCACAAAGAGAAGGGGTCCCAGAATAGATCCCTGAGACACACCACTGGCCACCAGCCTCCATGCAGAATATGACCCGTCTACAACCACTCTTTGCCTTCTGTGGGCAAGCCAGTTCTGGATCCACAAAGCAATGTCCCCTTGGATCCCACTCTTCCTTGCTTTCTCAATAAGTCTGGCATGGGGTACCTTATCAAATGCCTTGCTGAAATCCATATACACTACATCTATGGCTCTACCTTCAATGTGTTTATCACATCTTCAAAAAATTCAATGAGGCTCATAAGGCATGACCTGCCTTTGACAAAGCCATGTTGACTATTCCTAATCATTTTATACCTCTCCAAATGTTCATAAATCCTGCATCTCAGGATCTTCTCCGTCGACTTACCAACCACTGAAGTAAGACTCGCTAGTCTATAATTTCCTGGGCTATCCCTACTGCCTTTCTTCATTAAGAGAACAACACCTGCAACCCTCTAATCCTCTGGAATCTCTCCCATCCTCATTGATGATGCAAAGATCATCGCCAGAGGCTCAACAATCTCCTCCCTCACACCCACAGTAGCCTGGGGTGCATCCCATCTAGTCCTGATGACTTATCCAACTTGATGCTTTCCAAAAGCTCCAGTACATCTTCTTCCTTAATATCTACATGCTCAAGCTTTTCAGTCCACTGCAAGTCATCCCTACAATTGCCAAGATCCTTTTTTGTAGTGAATACTGAAGCAAAGTATTCATTAAGTACCTCTACCATCTCCCCTGGTTCCATACACACTTTTCCACTGTCAAACTTGATTCATCTCATTCTCTCACATCTTATCCTCTTGCTCTTCACATACTTACAGAATGCCTTGGGGTTTTCCTTAATCCTGTCTGCCAAGGCCTTCTCATGGCCCCTTCTGTCTCCTAATTTCTTTCTTAAGCTCCTTCCTGTTAGCCTTATAATCTTCTAGATCTCTATCATTACCAAGCTTTTTGAACCTTCTGTAAACTGCTCTTTTCTTCTTGACTATATTTACAACAGGCTTTGTACACCACTGTTCCTGTACCCTACCATCTTTTCCCTGTCTCACTGGAACGCATCTACGTAGAACCCCACACAAATATCCCCTGAACATTTGCCACATTTCTTCCATACGTTTCCCTGAGAACATCTGTTTCCAAGTTATGCTTCCAAGTTCCTGCCTGATGGCCTCATATTCCCCCTTACTCCAATTAAATGATTCCCTAACTTGTCTGTTCCTGTCCCTCTCCAATGCTATGGTAAAGGAGATAGAATTGCGATCACTGTCTCCAAAATGCTCTTCCACTGAGAGACCCGACACCTGACCAGGTTCATTTCCCAATACCAGATTAAGTACAGCCTCTCCGTTTGTAGGATTATCTACATATTGTGTCAGGAAACCTTCCTGAACACAGCTAACAAACTCCACCCCTTCTAAACCCCTCACTCTAGGGAAATGCCAATCAATATTTTGGAAATTAAAATCTCTCACCACAACAACCCTGTTATTATTACTCCTTTCCAGAATCTGTCTCCCTATCTGCTCTTCGATTTCCTGGCTATTATTGGGTAGTCTATAAAAACACCCAGTAGAGTTATTGACCCCCTCCTATTCCTTACTTCCACCCACAGAGACTCTGGAGAACCCCTCCATGACTTCCTCCTTTTCTGCAGCTGTGAAACTATCTCTGATCAGCAGTGCCACATCCCCACCTTTTTTGCCTCCCCCCCACCCCCGTCCCTTCTGAAACTTCTAAAGCCTGGCACTTGAAGTAGCCATTCCTGCCCCTGCACCATCCAAGTCTCTGTAATGGCACAACATCATAGCTCCAAATGCTGATCCACACTCTGAGCTCACCCGCTTCATTCATGATACCCCTCGCATTAAAATAGACACATCTTAAACCATTGGTCTGAGTTCGTCCCTTCTCTATTACCTGCCTATCCTCCCTTTTGTGCTTTCTCCAACCTTCCTCTATTTGTGAGCCAACCTCCCTTCCTCTGTCACATCAGTTCAGTTCCCAACCCCCAGCAATTCTACTTTAAACTCTCCCCAATAGCCTTAGCAAACCTCCCCACCAGGATACTGGTTCCCCTCAGATTCAAGTGCAGCCCATCCCTTTTGTACAGGTCACACCTACCCCAGAAGAGGTCCCAATGATCCAGAAATCTGAATCCCTGCCCCCTGCTCCAATCCCTCACCCACGCATTTATCCTCCACCTCATTCTATTCCTATACTCATTGACACATGGCACAGGCAGTAATCCCGCGATTACTACCTTTGAGGTCCTACTTCTCAACTTCCTTCCTAACTCCCTGTAGTCTGCTTTCAGGACCTCCTCCCTTTTCCTACCTATGTCATTGGTACCAATATGTACCACGACCCTGGCATCTGGGAGGCAAACTACCATGTGTTTCTTTCCTGCGTCCACAGAATCCCTTGTCTGACCCCCTAACTATAGAGTCCCCTATGACTGCTGCCATCCTCTTCTTTTCCCTACCCTTATGAGCCACAGGGCCAGACTCTGTGCCAGAGGCATGGCCACTGTTGCTTCCCCCAGGTATGCTGTCCCCCCCAACAGTACTCAAACAGGAGTACTTTGCCATACAACACATACACTTTCCATTAGAACAACCACACTGACACTGCCAGATTACTCCAGCACGAGTCCACCAGTTAACATACACCGACCCCAACAAAGAACCCACACCATACAGAATAAAACCCATTATACCCATCCTTTTGTAAATCCTGCCATATTAGTCCCAACAATAAAAATGTGACTGTGTCAGCTTGATAAAACCCCACTGTACCTCCTCAGCACAAAACACCAACCCACGATGAAAGCTGGTGTACTGACCCCATCCAAAGACCTCTACTCTTCTTAATCTAACAAACATATCAAAATTAAATACATCTCTTTCACCCTACCATTAAATCCTAAAAACTGACATCATTCCAAGCCTTTCTTTCTGACCTGAGCACAAATCCCAGCACCAACTCCACCATCAAGATCTAGCAGTGACCCAGTGTGTGTACACTAACCAGACTCACCTTCCCACGAAATCTATTATGATCACACTACAAAGCCACACCAAACGACTATAATTCAACACACCAACATTGCAAAATATATCATACCGTCCCAATATTTACACACTCCCCATCTCATTGACCCTACTATGAAATCCATTACATTCTCTCCACGGCAGATAATTTGAAGTAAAACCCACCTTGCTGGAAATCCCACCACTGCACAACTTCAACCGCACAGTTCTTACCGTAACACTAAGCACCCCCCTCCCTGAACTCTTAATGGTCTGTCCTTGCAATGAGATCTACTACTGTGGGTCAACCAACCCCCATTATAAAAGCCTCCATCCTGACCAGCCACCATACCGAAAATCACACTAATGATGACCTCATCAGAAAATTCTGCCGTATTAAAACCACCATGCAACTCAACTAAATGACCCACCCATCACAAGATCCAACACGGTGCCCCCCCCCCAGGAAGCCCATAAGTTGGCCCCACAATAAGACGAACACTCGCCACAAGAAAGCCCTCTACATGGAGCGTATCATAAAACTCCAATCAAACTGACGGCACAAACACCACCGTGGTGCATCATGTAGACCACCCAACAGGACCACTTCAGTGTAAACTCACCTTTAACCTAAGCACACCGACCTCCGTCAATACACTCATCAATACAGACTCTGTGTGTGTGTGTGTGTGTGTGTGTGTGTGTGTGTGTGTGTGTGTGTGTGTGTCCCACTATAAAACATACACCGTTCTCACTACGAGTCCCTTCTCACTGACACCAGTCTAACCTTCACCACTCTGACACCACCGTAACTCTGCAACTACCATCACTCCCGCAGCACAATCCCAACATACTCACACCATACACATCCCCTCCGTCCCTTTCATTTTACCCCAGTACGGTGAACCCCGTTCATGATTATTCCATATCACATGCCATGCAATAAGGTACCCCACAAAGAAATTGAGATTTGGCCCGCTCATAAAATCCACGCCATTTCTGCTCAGGGAATACTACTTTTTTCCCGTACCCCGTTTCTGCCTGACCTCAGTCCTACCTGAATCGAAGGGACAGGGATTGGGATTCAGACCCTTGGGACAAAGCGGAGGCATGTGTCTACTTACCCAAGGAAAGGAGCAGGTAAAGCATTAGGAGGTGGGGGCGGGCTGCCACCGGTGTTGAGCCCATGGCTCCGCCAGAGCCGTGTCGTAGAGTTCTCCCTCTTGCCTTCAGTCCCGTACTGATGTGCTTTCTGACTCGGGGAGTGGATGCTGCGCTGCTCTGCTCTGCTCCAACGGAGCGACGCCCGACACTGCCGACACTCGTGGAGTTACACGTTAGACTCTTCTCCAAAACTAAATCATATGACCCGCTTAATTTAATCGAGCCAAAGAAAAATCTCTCAATCAGAGCTGCAAAGATGCGTCATCTTATTCAGACTGAACTTCTGACAGACATCGGATGTGAATTCAGCACTCTTTTCAACGACCCCCTTGTATTGAAATAGAGGAGCGCGCTTGTACTACGCATTCGCCACTATGCTTTAAAATATTGTGTTGGTGATGCATCCACACTTCAAATAAATTAAATCAATCACATTTAACCAAAACATTCTCGCCCGTTCAGCACTCCTCTATTTTAATGCCCAGCAAGCTGCCGTGAAACGACCTGCAATAGTTTAGTACCTATCACGGTCTTACGGGTAGTCCGAGCGCATTTTACAAGCTACTGTTGTATAGAGTTGTCGTCACTGCTGTAATGGAGAACAACACCCAGGGCTTTAATAGAGTCGAAACGGAGACTGCTGCTTGGAGCAAGTCTCTTCGGAATGGTCACTTGGAAATACGGTTGCCAACGCGGAGTTCAGAACCACAGGGAACTGAGGTGGGCATAATAAATGCAGAGGATGGAGGGAGAGGGGCGAGAAAGCTATGCGCGGAGGTAGATGAGGAAAGGCTGTGTATGAACCGCAACATCACAAAATGTGATTAGCCCTAATTACACTCTCCGTTTTTACGTCACACCTGCCTTGAATGCCAGTCTGGTCTTTGACTATTGATACCAGGGTGTGACTTCAGATTGACACCATCCTGAACGCGTGGGTTTGAGGGTAATTCCTGCAAGTGCACCCCCTCCTTAAAAATAGTGTTTAAACTGTCTGCTAACTCTCCCTTTCCACCACTGACTGACAGATCAGTCTCCCCTTTAATCTAATGCTAAACAATTAACTGGAATATTTTTGGAAACATGGGCTAATTAACTGCATTTAATGTTGACTGTTAAAGGTGATTTTGTTTAACATGACTGAACTAGTTAAAGCTAAAGACGAGAGTGGGTGAGGGGTGCATTGATGTTGTCCGTGGTTTGGAAAGGAATTTGACAAACTTTTCATAATAAACACTAACGGAATTGTAGCCTATGCGAATCTAGAAGCAGGGACCCTCAAGGAACAGAAAGCTGGAAACAATAATTTAAATATCTCACAAAACAGTGGGAGGCTATTCAGTCAACTGAGTCTATGCCATATCCTAGGAGAGAAATCCAATTGGTCCCATTTCCTCTCTCCTTATTTCCGTGTCTCCCAGCTCCCCTTTGATTCTTTTTGCCTTCAATCTTCACCAGGTGGTAATTGACACTACCAACACATATCCGGGAGGAGCAGTCAAAGGAAGAAGACATCCACTCCACACAGCCAGCATCCGAGATCAGGATGGAACCTGCCCCATAGGAGCTATCTACTGCACCTCCAGTGGCTGGCTTTGGAATTGCTGTTAGTTCTTGATAGCGATTAGCGACGGGTTGGAATTATTTCAAGTTTGCTGTTGGCTCAAACATTGAAATGCAGTAAACAGATGGGAAAGTAGTTGTAAACTTTATTAGGTATTAGGCAGATGAACTTCACCTGCCATGTTTCATTTGGCAGAATGAACAAGAAGCCATGTAAATTAACTTACCTAATTTTAAAGTTGGCAGTATAGAAAGTGCCCAAGGGCCAATCATTTGGTAGGCTTAGATTACTGGTTAGGCTTCAACTGAGGTACTGCATCCCACTCTACGCAACAGACTTCTTGATGTCAACTTCTTAGTGATGGTGTAAGGGAGATGGATTCCACAGAGAGTGGCACTGTGGTATTGCAATGAAGAGAATGTTAGTGCAACGCTTTACACTACCAGTTGTAAGATTGGGGTTTGATTCCTGGTGCTGTGTGTAAGGAGTTCTCCCATGACCACGCGGGTACTCCAGTTCCAATATTCTAATGACATACTGTTAATGACTTGTGGGCATGCAGTGTTGGTGCAGTGAGCACAGAACACTTGGGGCTGCCCCGCACCATTCTCGCTGATTTGATCTGATGCAAATGACATGCTTTGATGCAGATGTGACAAATAAAGCTAATCTTTATTTGTAGCAGGGATGTGACGCATTTCGTAATGATGAGATACAAGAGAAACGAGTGTTATTTGATTCAAAGCAAAGATTGGGGTGGGGGAGATATGACTTATATTAAAAATCTTAAATGTTTTTAATAGATTCAATCGGCAGTAAAGTCAGCAGCCCAGAAATGGATTGTAGATTATTGGCAACAGGGCAGAAGTGACGTAGGTTTTATGCATTGAGCTATTATGATCTGGATATTGAACAGCCTCCAAGCTTGATGCAGGCAAAATCATCAATAACTTCTGAAAGGAAATTGGTTGAAAAAAAATGGTAAAATATGGGAAAAGCATATGACATTGGGGCTTGTTTGATAGTCAGTCGAAGGAACCATCATAAAGCGAACAATCCTCTTCTCTGTTAAATTTCTTTGTAACTGCATGATACTCTTCTTGGACTGGACACACTCCTTTAAAACTGATGTTTACCAATCTCTTTAATCTGGGCATTCTCCATTTTTTACTTGTGTTTATCAGTGACATTGATACAACTTGACTAAAAACATCATTTATTGACACTTTTTCTGAAATAAATTGTGGTCTAAAATTGATGGACTATCACCACAAATAATGAAGAGGCAAGTGGAGTTCAAAAATTATTAATATAAATCTTTAAAAAATTGAAAATTAAATATAAGTGGAGGCACTAAATTACATTCATATTTAACATTGTTATCGGTGTTCACTTATAAACAACAGTAGAAAAAACGGAAGCAGGCGAAGCCAATGCCAACTAGCCCAGCTGTTTGCCATCTAAATACTGATGTGTGCACCAGGTCTGTGAAGATTTCAAAATGTATCATCCAATGTCAAAATGTATCATCCAATGTCATGTGCTGTTGCAACCATCTAGCTGGTACCATGTTGCGTGATATATTTTCTGTGAAAACATCTCACTGCTCTCGGATTGTAAAAAAAATCATTCACTGCTTCATTTGGCAGTAAAGGTAATCATTATGTATTGTTTTATTATGGGTGGGAGTTTAAAGAATCAAAGGGTAGGACTACTTGCTACCTGCCAACAAAATGTTTTTGAAAACACCTATCATAGATTTGCCACCCCTGTGTAGCACAACTCTGACTAAGTTCTGATTCAGGTCCTCCACTGGACAGTTTCTCTCCCACAGGTGCTGCCTGACTGCTGCGCATTTCCAGCATTTTCTGTTTTTGTTTTAGATGAACGGCATCTGCAGGATTTTATTTTAGCCTTTCTATTTCTTTGGGGAACTCATTTATTCTAGTCTGCGATATTTTGGCCATGATACCTCACTGAGAAATGGATCCCGGGTGATCCAGATTGTTGGCTCTTCTGTTGTCTCCTCGCCTGTTACTGTGTCGAGCATAAGGCAATCAGGAGGATTTTGGAAGGAGATATTGGGTGCCTGGATGGACCATTGAGTGGTTTGCTGTACTCTCTAGAGAGGTTCTCAGCACACAAAGAACATTAATCTGATCTAAATTGCCCCTTTAAATTCTACATTAGGTCTTCAGTCTCACCCTATAAGAGCTATTCCCTTTGTTCCACCTACTCCCTTCTCCCACTTTCTTTGCTATCTAGTTTTCCTTCTTTCCAAGTTCTGATGAAATGTCTCAGATTCAAAAAGTTAAGTTTCTCTCTTGGCAGATGTTGAGGTTTCAGAATCAGGTTTAACATCACTGGCATATGTTGTAAAATTTGTTGTTTTGTGGCAGCATTACATTGCAATGCATGTATGTTAAATTAAATAAGTAGTGCAAAAACAGAAAAAAAAGTGTTGAGATAGTGTTCATGGGTTCAATGTCTGATGGTAGAGGGGAAGAAGCTATTCCTGTATCGTTGAGTATGTATCTTCAGGCCCCTGTACCTCCTCCTTGATGGTAGCAATGAGAAGAGAGCATGTCCTGGGTGATGGGGTCCTCAATGATGGATGCCGCCTTTTTGAGGCATCATTCCTTGAATATTTCCAGTATCTTCTGCTTTTACTTCATTTTCCCAGTGTCTGCAGTGTTTTTTAAATTTTTTATTAACAATACCAACTGGCCTGGCACCATTAATATCAGTTTACTTTGACTTAGATTCATTCTTGTTGAGGGTCTAACTACAAGGTTTCCACATGAGTTGCTATTAATTCTCAGTGGCTGAAGCTATTTCCAGGATCTGCCATGAGTTCCAGTTTGAAGGGACATTAACCTGGGGAATTTACAGCCTCCATGTACTGTTCTAGTTTCTTCAGCTGAACAAAGCAATCTGATAACAAATACTAAACATGCTCAATCTATCTAACCATCTTAGCAGTATTGGGGAGAAGTGCGACATACCCCTGTACTGGTATTGATATTGGTTTATTAATGGCACATGTACCAAGATACAGTGAAAGACTTGTCTTGTATGCTGTTCATTCAGATCAAATGATTACACAGTGCATTGTGGAGGAACAAGGTAAAACAATAACAATGCACAATAAAGTGTAAAGGCTACAGAAAGAGTGCAGTGCAGGTAAAGAATGAATTACAGCATAATAATGAGATAGATTGTGAGGCCAGTAGTCCATATTTTCATTCAAGAGATCCATTCAAGTGTCTGATAACTGTGAGATAGAAGCTATCATTAAACCCAGTGGCATGTTCTTTCAGGCTTTTGTATCTCCTCCCAATGGGAGAGAAAATATTTGGGGTGGGTGCGGGGGGTCTTTGATGATGTTGGCTACCTTACTGAGGTAGTGAGAAGTATAGACAGAGGCCATAGAGGGGAGGCTGGTTCCTGTGATGTGCGGAACTATTGCCATACCAAGCCAGTATGCATCCAGACAGAATGCTTTCTCAAGTGCTTATTTTCTCAAACTAAGTTCAGCTCCTGATTACATTAATTATAGGAAAGTATCTACAAGAAGATTAATGTCATTACTACTGCTGCTCTTCCAAACAGTGAAAAGGCAGTACTTGCCCTTTGAGGTTAATGGCTACATGTGCCATTGCTTACAATATCAATTACTCTGCCAGCTTTATGCCCTTGTGATCCCAGTGGTCAAGAGTGTGTGAAAGATTATGCTCACAATGAAAACCTTGTACTGTTTATGGCTTCATAGCTGGAGGAATTCATTTGTAAGCATGAGATAACACACAATGGATTCTTTGCATCAGAAGGGTCACAACTAGATGATTCCCTTCTTGTTTGTATTTTCCGAGGTCTCTATTAGCGGATCTTCCCACTTCTTCCATCCAACCATTGTTGAGGGTTTGGAAGGGGGTCACCAGCAGAAGCCTGTTGATTTAGCTGTAGACACAATAAATCTACCTCCCTCCCAATGTCAAAGTCAAATACAACCAGTAATAGAGGAAGAAATTGACATATCAATCGATTACATAGAGCACAACACATCAATTGCTGCACTCCATGCTTTGGGCATGGATCCTCCATCATTCCCACAGCACAAAATAGATCATATGGATTGTACATCAAACAAATACTTGAAAACAAAATGAAAAGAGTATTTCCACTTATATACCATTTATGTTTAACATCACCTTCGTGCTTTCCTTTAGTAACACTTTCAAAGCTGGTCTGGTGGGCCTTCTCTGTCTGACACTGATCTTCCTGCACGCGTGTGGGAGGATGCGGCATTACAGTACAGACCGCAGTCGGAACTGATGAGCGCCCTAATGACTCTGGGCCGAGGCAGCTGCTCTCTACCCATTAAATCCAAGAGTCTCGCCAGATCAAATGCACCTCTTTGAAGGGTCCACTAAGAAACATTCCACTAAGTGTTCAGATCTGAGCTGATGCTTGGATCTCCCAAGCACGATGAAACTATGTTCCCCTCCCCTTTCTGAGTTTAGCACATCCAGGCAGAGATGGTCGCCAGCCAACATCCCCTATGATTCTTCTGCAATATAGGTCAAAATGTGAAGGGAAGGTGCTGACTAGTAAGAGATTACACTGACACAAGGCAAAGCATGCAATGTCATTAAAGGGGGAAGATCTAAAAGGTTAGACTAACTATATAAGTCGATCATCATCATTCAAATGTATTACATCCTGCATGGAAGCAGAGAGCAACAAACAGCTCGTTGTCAGGACTCAGCAAGTCGAGCAGTTTTTGTGGGAGGAAAAGAATTGACGATGTTCCAGATCGAAGGGCTTCAACCCGAAATGTCAACAATTCCTTTTCTCCCACAGATGTTATTTGACCCATTGAGCTCCTCCAGCAGATTGTTTGTTACTCCAGATGCCAGCATCTGTCATCTTTTCCACCTTCATACAAACATAGAAAACAGGAGGAGAAATAGGCCATTCAGTCCTTCAAATCTGTTCCACCATTCTTCAGGATTCTATATTCTTTTCCTAGTTCTTTGCATATCTCCCAATCCCTTGGCATTAAGAAATATATCTATTGCCTCCCTGAATATAATGATTTGGCCTCCACTGCATTCTCTGCCAGAAAATTCCAAGGTTCATCACCCTCTCCCTCTTGGTTCTAAATGAAATACCCCTAACCTGAGTCTGTAACTCTCGGTCCCAGCGGAAGTCTTAGAACACTACAGCACAGAAACAGGCCCTTTGGCCCATAGACCATGCTGAACCATTAATCTGCCTACTGCCATCAACTTGGATCCAGACCATAACAACCCCCCATACCCCTCCCATCTGTGTACCTATCCAAATTTCTCTTAAAGATTGAAATTGACCCTGCATCCACCTTTTGTGCTGGCAGCTCGTTCCACACTCTCATCAACCTCTGAATGCAGTAATTCCCCCTCATGTTCCCCTTCAACATTTCATCTTTCACCCTATACCCATGACCTCTAGTTCTAGTTTCACCCAACCTCAGTGGAAAAAGTTTGCTTGCACTTATCCTACCTATCCCCCTCATAGTTTTGTATACCTCTATCAAATCTCCCCTCAATCTTCTACACTCTAGGGAATAAGGTTCTAACCTATAAAACCTTTCCCTATAACTCAGGTCCTCAAGTCCCGGCAACATCCTTGTGAATTTCCTCTGCACTCCTTTGGTCCTATTTACATCTTTCCTATTCACACAATTTCAGCATAACGTCCCAGCTCCTGTACTCAATACATTGATTTATGAAGGCCAATGTGCCAAAAGCCTTCTTTGGTACCTGTGATGCCACTTTCACGGCATTATGGATCTGTTTCCCCAGATCCCTCTGTTCCACTGTACTCCTCAGTGCCCTAAAAGTCACTGTATAAGATCTACCCTGAGTAGTCCTCCCCAAGTGTAACAGCTTGCACTTGTCTGCATTAAATTCCATCTGTCACTTCTCAGTCCATTTTTTTCAGGTGGTCCAGACCCGTGACAAACTTTGATGGTCTTCCTTGCTGTCTGCTACACCCCCAAACTTGGTATTATCAGCAAATTTGCTGATCTAGTTTCCACATTACTATCCAGATCGTTGATGTAGATGATAAACAACAATAGACAAAGCACCAATTCATGTGGCACACCACTAGTCACAGGCCTCCAGTCAGAGGGGCAACTCCACTACCACTCTCTGGCTTCTCCTGTGAAGACTACGTCTAATCCAATTCACTACTTCACCTTGAATGCCAAGTGACTGAACCCTCTTGACCAATCTCTCATGTGCGACTTTATCAAAAGTCTTGCTAAAGCACTTGTAGACAACATCTATTGCCTTGCCTTCATCAACTTTCCTGGTAACTTCATCGTAAACTCTATAAGATTGATTAGACACAATTTACCATGCACAAAGCCATGTTGACTATCACTAATCAGTCCTTGTCTATCCAAGCACTTACAGTATATATCAGATCCGTTAGAATACCTTCCAATAACTTTCCCACTACTGATTTCAGGCTCACTGTCCCATAATTTCCTGGCTCTTTCTTAAACAATGGAATATTCACTATCCTCCAGTCCTCTGGGACCTCACCTGTCACTAGGGATGTTTTAAATATCTCTGCTAGGGCCCCTGCAATTTCTGCACTTGCCTCCCACAGAGTCCAAGGGAACACCTTGTCACACCCTGGGGATTTATCCGCCCTAATTTGCCTCAAGACAGCAAACAGCTCCTCTGTGATCTGTATAGGGTCCATGACCTTACTGCTGTATTGCCTCACATCTACAGACTCTGACTGTCTCCTGAATAAATATAGATGAAAAAATCTATTTAAGATTTCTCCCCAACTCTATCGGTCCCATGCATTGATTACCATTCTGGTCTTTCAGAGGACCAATTTTGTTCCTTCCAATGCTTTTGTTCTTAACTTACCTGTAGAAGCCTTTAGAATTCTCCTTCACCTTGTCTGCTAGAACAACCTCATGCCTTCTTTTAGCCCTCCTGATTTCCTTCTTAAGAGTTCTCTTGTATTTGTTACATTCCTCAAGCACCTCATTTGTTCTTACCTGCCTATAGCTGCTCTGCACCTCCTTTTTCTTAACCAGGACATCAATATCTCTCAAAAACCAAGGTTCCTTAAACCTGTTTTCCTTCCCTTTTATTTTGACAGGAACATGCAGACTCTGTATTCTTAGACTTCCTCTTTTGAATGCCTCCCACTTACCAAATACAACTTTGCCAGAAAACAATCTATCCCAATCCACAATTGGCAAATCCTTTCTGAAGCAATCAAAATTGGCCTTTCTCTAATTTAGAATCTCAACCCAAATACTGGACCCATCCTTTTCCATAATTACCTTGGAACTAAAGGCATTATGATTACTAAATGCAAAGCATTCCCCTACACAAACTTCAGTCACCTGTACTGCCTCATTCCCTAATAGGAGATCTAGTACCACACTTTCTAGTTGGGACTTCTATGTACTGATTAAAAAAACTTACCTGAACTCTTTTAACAAACTCTATCCCATCCAGCCTTTTTACAGTATGGGAGTACCCAGTCAATATGTGGAAAGCTAAAATCATTACTACCATAACCTCATATTTCTTGCAATGTTCTGCAATCTCTCTGCAGATTTGCTCCTCGAAATTCCATGGACTGTTAGATGGTCTGTAATATAACCCTACTAATGTGGTCATATCTTTTCTTATTCCTCAGTTCTACCCATATAGCTTCACTAGATGAGCTCTCCAGTCTGTCCTGACTGAGCACCACCGTGAAATTTTCCCTGACCCTTAATGCCACCCCTCCCACTTTAATCCCTTCCCCTCTATCACATCTAAAACAACAGAACCCTGGAACATTGAGCTGCCAGTCCTGACCGTCCTGCAACCAAATCTCAATAATGGCTACAAAGTGATAATTCCACGCTCTAAGCTCACCTGCCTTTCCTACAATACTTCTTTCTTTGAAGTATACACAGCTCTCCAGCCATCGGGAACATCCTCCCTGTATCCAGTCTGTCTAGGATTTTACAGTTTATTGAGGATCTCTCTCATTCTTTTACACACCAATGAACATAGGCCTAACCAACCCAGTTTCCTGATACATCAGTCCTGCTATCAAGGAAACAGTCTGGTTAACCTCTCTTACATTCTCTTCATCTCAAAAACATTCCTCCCTCATATCAACTGACCAAAACTACAGCTAGTGGTTCACCGAGTCCAAAATATTCTAGCTCCTGAACTCAAACCCTCTTGCAAACACAGCCAACCTTCCTAAATGCTTGCTGCATGTGAATATTTGCTTTCAATGACTGGTGTACAAGGATTCCTAGGTCTTGTCAAAGTCTTCCCTTTATCCAATCTATCACCATTTAAATAGTACTCTGTTGTTCTGTTTTTGAAACCAGAAGGGATTTATCCTTGTTAAATTGTATCTGCTGTGCATTTTTACACTCACTCAACTTGTCCAAATCACACTGGATTCTCCACACAACTCACAGTACTCTCAATGCCTAATAACATCTGAAAGCTCGGAGATGTTACATTGAGCTCCTGAATCACTGATGTATATTGTGGTTATCTGGCACTGATCCCTATGGCACCCATACAGTCAGTGCCAGCCAGCCACCTTGTCTTACTATCTCTTCTTTCATTTTGTCCTGACGAAGGGTCCCAGTCTGAAACGTCAACTGTACCTCTTCCTACAGATGCTGCCTGGCCTGCTGTGTTCACCGGCATTTTGTGTGTGTGTTGTTAAAAGAAGCTTTATTCTCTGTTTCCAATCAATTTACAGTCCATGCCAATATCTTTTGTGCTTTAATTTTGCACACTTATCAAAGATCTTCTTACCAGATCTATGGTATTCTGAAGTTCTCCTCCTGCTGAGGTTGAAATTGAGTCTGGAGCAATCCCCTTCTTTTATTGGTGATAATTCCTTACCATCTCCATATGAAGGCAAGAAGAGACAAATGCCAATATGGAAGTGTGTGTGTGTGTGTGTGTGTATACATGCACATATGTCAACACATGCAGATCTGTGTACCAGCTATGATGCATTTGAACATTGAGAAGTGCTGAAGGTGGTTTCTTTCTTAGTCATTTCTGAAGGAACTTCAATCTGAAACATTGATTCCTTTTCTTCCAAAGATAGTGCTTGAGTAGTTGCTGAGTATTACCAGCATTTTCTGTTTATAGTTCAGTTTTCCAGCATTTGTTGTTTTTTTAAAATAACCTTATACTACCTATTTCATTGTAACACTAGACAATAAGTTCTTCCAGCAATACTCAGCAAGTCAAGCAAGTCATCAGAACCGAGCGAGACAGAAAACAAGCTAGTCTAGGTAGCAAAGTATATAGTTTGTTTACCATTCAGAGTTACAGAGAAAGGTCTAGTACAAAGAGAACACGTAGTCTGAAGAGAGTGAGAAATATGCAAAATAATGGCATTTTTTACCACCCTAACTTGCTGTAAAATATTCTAGAATCTAAACAAGTTGCAGATGTCAGAAGCCTGAAATAAAAATAGAAAATGAAGGAAAATATCAACAGATTAGAATGGTTTGTGGTAACCCTCAGCTCATTCCTTTTTTTTTGCAAAAAACTCAGGAGTGGGTAATCTGAATTAGTATTCAATGCTGCCATCAAGCAGGAGGTTTGGGAGCCAGAGAACCTACACCTAAAGGTACTTAAACCCACTGGAAAACTCCTAAAACGACCCCGGATTATGTTTCTTTTTTCTCACCCTCTCAACTTGCACTAATGTTGTTCAGCATTTTGTTGTATAAGCTAAGAATAATTTATGTTCGTTTAAATTTATTTTAACCGCACTGAAAAAGCTGATTTTCATCACATTAATACTTTATGCATGCACCTTTACAACAGCAAACGTGAATTTGAATGTAACTCCAGAATGGAAACTTTCCTGCCATCTTACAGATTTTCCAATAACTAGAGAGTGGATGGTTCACGGTAACTCTGGACAGGCGTACATCCCAAAATAGTCTCCTATCAGTGCTGTATATTCGACAGTTATTCTAGAGTGGAGGCTCCTTCATTACATTTGTGATTTCACACTCTTTTGAGACTGGAAACTCTTGATTTGTAATTCACAGAAACTCTGGGCCAAAACTCCCCTCATTGTTGTGTGTGCTTTGCACTGCCTCTGGTTCAATTCCCAAAGCTGCTGTGTGACCTGTGTGATGTGCTATTTTTCTTAAACAATTGACCAACAGTTCTTTGTGACAAGCATTTTATGTTTTATTTTGGACTTTCAGCACCTGCAGATCTATTTTATATATGCTTTCACTGACCTGCAAACCCTCCTTTGACACCAAGCAACTCACAGGAACTCCTGAGCCGGCACTCCAACTTTACATTTCTAGTTTTGTAGGAACTCCAAACAGGAACGCTTGCTTTAATAGTACATCTTTCAGTGTAACTGCTCATTTTAATTTCTGTTAGGCTGTAATTTCACTCGAGCTTTGTAGGTATACTGCATGAAACCGTACCCTTCAGACCACTCAACTCCATCAGCCAAGGTGCCAACCTACCTGAGCAAGCATTTCAAATGGTTGCTATCCATGTGCCTGTATTTAAAATGTTGTTTTTGTATCCATCTCAACATGTTCCCCCAGGTGCTCAATCTATGTACCTACCATCCTCTGTGTGGAAAATTTTCCCCTCGGGTCCACTTTAAATCTTTCTCTCCTCGTCTTAAATCTATGCCATCTAGTTTTAGACTCCCCTATCCTGAAAAAAAGACCATGAGCTTATCTTTGTTTCGCATAATTTTACATCCTTCAAAAAGGCAGGTTTCACAGTAAATCACATAGGATGGTCTCTAATATTATATTCTCCTGTAATAAAACATAGGACAAACAATTTAGTGTTGGAAAGGCCCTTCAGCCGACAATAGCTGTGTTGAACATGATACCAAATTAAATTAAATCTCCTCTGCCTGCACATGGTCCATAGCCCTCCAAACCATGCATATTCATGTGCCTGTTTAAATGCCTTTTAATCTTTACTAATGTATCCTCTTCTGCCACCTCCCCCGGCAGTGTTCTTCCAGGGATCTGCCACTTACATACAGAACCTGTCCCAGACATCTCCTTTAGCCTTTCCTTCCCACTTTAAACACATGCATTTGATATCACTGGACTGGGAAACTGCTCTTCACTATGCGTACCCTGCACGCATTCCAGACTAGAAGCTTTGCCTTATGCGGTCATACCCAAATAGAAAGCACTGCATGATTTGTAGTAAGCCTAGCATGAACCAATCCTTTTATATTGTATGTTTTGCATTACCTGTGATCTGGAAATTACCTGTAGCATTTGGTAGTAGCTGCAGTCCGAGAGCTCCCCCTTTATCTTACATCTCTCCTACCCTGTTTAGTAGTCACTCAAGTGGAAAGTAATGTGCTTCCCACAATGGTTCACTTGGTTTCCCAGTGGCCGATGAGGCCTGAATGAGACCCGGGCACTTGTCCACAGGAGGTGCCAGATGAGGCAGGTGGTAGGTGTTGAGATGGTGAGTTCATGGAGTTGCTTATTCAGGGCTTCTAAATGCTCCTGATGCAAGGACTCGAGGTTCCCAATGCCACCCTGAATGTTTCCTCTTCATACAGAGAAGTCATGGGCCATGTATTCCTGGGAAACAGAGAGGGTGCTGCATTTTCCAAGCCATCCTTGAATCTTTTGCTCTGTGTGCTTGTTAATCTCTCTCCACAACAGAGTTTGGAATAGAGTGAGTGTTTCTGGAGTGTAATGTTGGGCACATGGAGACTGCCAATTGCCGAATTGAGCCAAATGAGTACAACTGGGCCACAAAGCTGGGAACATTAGCCTGTGAGGACACTGATGTTGGTTTGCTGATTATTCCAGTGGTAATTCTTTCTATCCTGCCTGCATGACAACTATCTTCTAATATATTCACTGTACCTCTTGACTGGGAAATATTAGTTTGTTTCAAAACTCAAGTGAATGTTTCGCATTCACTCCTTTAATAATACATATTTATCAGTGACTCCTGACTGCAAACTCTGCATTAATATTGTATTGATTGCAGAAAGTGTAGACTGGTAACTCTTAAGTTACATTACATACATTTTTCAGTAACACTTGTCAAGAATTCTTCCTTTACATTTTTAATTTTCACAGTAACTACTGAATGACTGCTTCCCTAACATAGCAGGATTCACAGAACCTCGCCATATTACAATTTTCACCAATTGCGTAATGCTCTTTTTATTGCAGGTCTCCAACTGTCTTTGGGCTCATAATTCTCCCTATTCATTCCATGTTTCACAATAACTCTCTACAGGACACTCTTGTATTTTACAAACACAAGAGATTCTGCAGATGCTGAAAACACACACAAAATGCTGGAGGAACTCAGCAGGTCAGGCAGCATCTATGGAATTGAACATACAGTCGAGGTTTCAGGCTGGGACCTACATTATACCACATGTTTCAAACTATTCCACAAAGACTAATCTCCTTTCAGGCTTCGTGTTTCAGAGCAACTCTGGCCTCAAAATCTTGCACTAAAAGGTTGTCACAGTAACATGAGACTCAAACCTCTCACTCAAAGTTCAAAATAAATTTATTATCAAAATACCTATATGTCACCATATCAACCCTGAGAATCATTTTATTGTGGGCATATGCAATAAATCTATAGAACAATAACCATAATAAAATCAATGAAACACCGCTCAATTTGAACATTCAGACAGGGTCCATAAGACATCAAACTGTGCAATACAAAGAGAGAAATAATAATAAATAACAAAGCAATAAATATAGAGAACATAAGATGAAGCGAGCTTGAAAGTGAGTCCATTGGCTGTGAGAACAGTTCAATGATGGGGAAAGTTAAGTTGAGTGAAATGATTTCCTTTGGATCAAGAGCCTGATGATTGAGGGGTAATAACTGTTCCTGAGCCTGGAGGTGTGAGTTCTGAGGTTCCTGTACCATCTTCATGGTGGCAGGAGCAAGAAGAGGGCATATCCTGGGAGGTGGAATCCCTAATGATGGATAATGCTTTCCTGCAACAGCATTTCATGTAGATCTGCTCAGTGGTTGGAAGGGACTTACCCGTGATGCACTGGGCCGCACCCACTGCTTTTTGTAGGATTTGTTCAAGGGCATCGATGTTTCCATACCAGGCTGTGATGCAGCCAGTCAATACACTCTCCACCACACATCTGTAGAAGTTTCACCTTCAGGCTGGAAATTCTCTCTTTATATTGAATGTTTGCAGTAACCTGCATAGAAAGCTCTCCCTCTAGGTCACATATTTCATGGTACTGGAGGTACTCACATAATTATGCATAATTTAAAGTAAAACCATCTGGCAAATCTGCCTTGATATTGCATGTCCTGTATTAACATTGCAGTGAACAGTTACTGATTGTTTCAGGGTAACTCCAGACTAGTCTCCCAGAGGATTGTATTATTTCCCAGTAGCTCTGGACAGGAAAATCTCTCACTCTTGTGGATATTTCACATTATTTCAGGCTTGTCAAATTTTTACTGTAGCTGTCGAAGCATCTCTGCCCTGGGATCCACTTGTTAGAACTGTTCCATTTGTTGGAATTTCGGACTGGAATCCCTCACTTTGTACTTAGCATTCCAGACAGGATATTCTCTATATCTCATATTGGTCACCATGGACAGAGTGCACCAAAGTCCCTGTTCCCACGTGCAACGTTCTATGTTTCATGTCCTTCATAGAAGCTGCAGACTGCACATTCTTCCTTCTTGTTGTACGTTTCCCAGTAACATCATTCTGGAACATCTGCCCTACGTTCCAACTTTCATCCCAACACCAGTAGGAAACATTTCCTTTACACTGCATAGGTCATCGACAGCACACTGGAAACACTCCTGTGTTATTGCACCTTCCTCTATATCACTTCCTTTGCTCGGTAATACAAAACTAGAATGGCTTCCTCCATAGTGCATATTTCACACTAATGTCCCACAGGAAATTCAAGACGGATATTGCATATTAGACATTCACACCTGTCTGGAATTCTTATACTTAAAGTGTCACAGTAACACCAAACAAGACATCTCCTTCACATTGCATATTTTGAAGTAATACTAAGCAAAAAAAAAAATTGTTTTTGTTTGTTCCAGAGTTCTGTGACAAACAGAGCACTGTGCAAAAGTTATAGGTACAGATATAGAGTTAGGGTGCCTAAGACTTGTGCACAATACTGAATCTGTCAACGTGGAGTGGAGAGTGAGTTGGTAAATCTGGCGGAAGCAAAGGATGGTGGGAATGGTGTGGGTGGAGCGCCACTGGAGGAGGTGTGGGACAGGTGGCAGAGTAAGAGTGCCAGGGGCAGGGTTTGAAGTGGTTGCAGACCCACCCAGCCCTGAGATATCTAAGACTAAGACTTTTGCACAGTACTGTATTTCACAGTATGATCAGCCTAGAAACTTTTGATTATTACTGAGAATAACACTATAATGAAATCTTTTCTGATATATTGTACCTGACAGGGATTTTACAGCAGCACCAGACTGGAATCTCTCCCTTCACACTCCTCTCAGACTGGAACCTAATTTTTAATGCTGCATGTTTCACAGTTACACCAAGCAGTAAATTCTCTTTGTACTGTATATTTCACAGTCACACCATACAGTAAAATTCCCATTTACGCCACATGTTTTGGAGTAAAATGTCACTGAAAACTCTCCCTTTTAAACATATTCTTGCCAGCAGATGGGAAAATCACCAGAATGGAAATGATCCCTTTATATTGTTTATTTTTCTGGAACATGAGACTGGAAATTCTTGCTTTTTACATGGTAATTTTGCAGATGCACCAGACTGGAAGCTCTTCCTAAATATTGCATTTTTCGCAGTAACATCTGAGCAGTACAGCAACTTTTGCTGTATGTTCCAGTGAGCAGCCAGACAAGAATTTCTTCCTTTAGTTCGTTTGATCCCGAGTAACACCACACTGGAACCCTTCCATAATGATGCAGGGTTCACAGTTGCACCAGAATGGCACCTTATCCTTATATAGCACATTTCACAATAAAATAAATGTGCAACCTTCTTATTTATGCTCCATGTTTCACACTGACACTAAATTGGAGTTGTACCTTAATGCTGTGCCTTCCACAGGAACTTTTCCCTCATATGGTAGTTTGCGTGTTTCACAGAATCACCAGACTGGAATCACTTTCTTCATACTCAACACTTTCATCAGACTGTAAACTCCTTGAAAGTTTCACCACAACACTATATTGAATATTTTGATTTCACTAGACTGTAAAACACTGCAGGGTTCACAGTAACGGCAGAGAGAAATTCCTTTCTTGATATGTGTTTCACAGCAACACTATATTTGAAACTCTTGTGTTATGTCATAGTATTTGCAGTGATAGTAAGACCATAAGATATAGGAGTAGGATTAGGCCATTTGGCCCATCAAGGCTGTTCTGCCACTTCATCATGGCTGATCCATTTCCCTCTCAACCCCATTCTTCTGCCTTCTCACTGTAGCTTTTCATGCCCTGACTAATCAATAACCTATCAACCTCTGCCTTAATTACACCCAATGGCCTGGCCTCTACAGCTGCCTGTGGCAATGAATTGCACAGATTCACCACCCTCTGGCTAAAGAAATTCCTCCTCATTCCTGTTCTGAAGGGTCATCCTCATATTCTGAAGCTGTGCTCCCTGGTTCTAGACACTCCTACTATTGGAATCATTGACTGCATGCCCACTCTATCTAGGGCTTTCAATATTTTGTATGTTTCAATAAGATCCCCTCTCATTCTTTTAATCGCCATCCAGTACAGGCCCAGAGCCATCAAAAGCTCCTCATATGTTAACATTTTCATTTCCAGGATCATTTTCGTAAACCTCCTCTGGACCCTCTCCAATGACAGCACATTTCTTAGACAAAGGGCCCAAAATTGCTCACAATTTTCCAAATGTGGTCTGACCAATGCCTTATAAATCCTCAGCACTACATACTTGCTTTTATATTCTAGTCTTCTTGAAATGAATGTTAGCATCGCATTTGACTTCTCTACCACTGGCACAACCTGCAAGATAACCTTCAGGGAATCCTGAAGCCTTCTCCCTCCACCCCTCCCTCCCCTCTGGTGAGTGCTGCTATTCCAAACCCCCCAGCTTTGGAGTATCCTGCCTCCATGGGGATGACCACCCTCCCCTGCCTGACAGTGACTGCAGGTCAGGTTAAGAGACAGCTGGACAGACTACATCAAGGCAAGGCTACTGGACCCGACAGTATCAGCCCCAGGGTACTGAAAGCCTGTGCAATCCAGCTGTCTGGTATTTTGAAGCATCTTTACAATCTGAGTCTGAGTCAGGAAAAGATACCGGTGCTATGGAAGACTTCCTGCTTGGTTCCTGTACCCACGAAGGCAACTCCATCTGAAGTTAGTGACTACAGACCAATTGCCCTCACATCTCACATGATGGAAGTGCTAGAGAGGTTGGTCCTGACTTACCCTGGACCACAGGTGAGATCTTCATTGGACTCTCTACAGTTTGCCTCCCAACCTCATGTGGGAGTGGATGATGCCGTCATCTCCCTGTTGCAGAGAGCTCACTCCCACCTGGATGATGCTGGTGGCATTGTGAGAATCATACTTCTTGGTTTCTCTAGTGCCTTCAATACAATCCAGCCACTTCTCCTGAGTGAGAAGCTGCAAAAACTGGGCGTAGACAAATCCACTATCTCCTGGATTACTGACTACCTGACACATAGACCCCAGTTTGTGCGGCTGGGTAGTTCTCTGCCTGAGATGGTGATGAATGGCACTGGAGCCCCACACGGGACTGTCATGTCTCCATTTCTGTTCACACGGTACACCTCAGACTTTCAGAACAAATCTGAATCTTGTCACTTGCAGAAGTTCTCTGATGACTCTGTGGTGGTTGGGTGTATCAGAGATGGGCAGGAGTCAGAGTTCAGAGGACTGGTGGACAAGTTTGTGGAGTGGTGTGGGAGGAATCACCTGCTCCTAAATGTGGCCAAAACCGGGGAGATGGTGATTGATTTCAGGAGGAAGAGGACTGTGACGAGTCCTGTATACATTCTGGGAGAAGAAGTTGCCGTGGTGGAATGCAAATACTTGGGTGTTCAACTCAACTACAGACTTGACTGGAAGACCAACGCCAAGGCTGTTTATAAGAAGTGATGAGCAGACTCTATTTTCTAAGGAAGCTGAGATCTTTCAATGTGTGCAGCAGGATGTTGAAGATCTTTTACCAGTATGTTGTACTGAATACAGTCTTCTTTGCGGCTTTATGTTGGGGGAACAGCATTGGTGCTGGTTATGCAAAAAGACTAAATATATTCATCAAAAAGGCTCGATCCATCCTTGGTCACAACCCAAATTTTTAGAGATAGTGATGGAGAGAAGGTCACGAAACAAACGGTTATCCATTATGGACAATCAGGCGCATCCTCTCCATGACCTACTGAATAAGCAGCAGAGCACCCTTTTGTACAGACTCATTCAGCTCTGCTGTCACGAGGATCGTTACAGAAAGTCTTTGCTACCAAATGCAATAAGCATATACAACAGTTCATCCCTGTGCGACAGGAGAACGCACATCATAGTACAATAGTCTGTTTTAATATTTTGACATTATTGCACATTGGTAAATTATTATTGTGTATATTATTATTCTGCACTTTATTATTATTGCTAAGTGTGTTTTCAAATGTTGCTGCTGTAATGAAAGAATTTCCCACTCGGGATCAATAAAGTATTTAATATTTTTATAATAATAATAATTATTATTATTAATCCTGCACTAGGACTCCCAAGTCCCTTTTCACTTCCTATTTCCAAATTTGCTCCCTGTTTAGAATATAGTCCACACCTTTATTCCTTCTACCGAAGAGCATGATCTTACCCTTCCCTACACTGTATTCCATCTGTGGTTTCTTTGCCCATTCTCCTCATCTGTCCAAGTTCATCTGCAGACTTCCTGCTTCCTCAACACTACCTGCCCCTCCACCTATCTTTGTATCGTCTGCAAATCTGGCCACAATACCATCAATTCTGTCATCCAGACCATTAATATATAATGTGAAAACAAATGGTCCCAACACCAACCTCTGCCAAATACCACTAGTCACCAGCAGTCAACTAGAAAAGACTCCCCTTATTCTCACTCTGCCCTCCACCAGTTAGCCAAACTTCTGTCTTGCTAGTATGTTTCCTGTAATACTTAACTTGTTCAGCAGCCTCCTGTGCTTTATAGTATATTTTGCAAAGTTACAGCAGACAGGAAACTCTTCCTTTACCTTGGGTATTTCACAGTGAAATGAGAGTAAAATATCTTCCTTTGCATATTTCACTGTAATATGAGGCTGTAGACATCTGTTATTTCATATCTGACAGAAACATCAGCCTGAAACTTTATTTTATTTGACATTTCTCATGGTAACAGAGAAATAGCTATTTTTCATCATTGCTGAGTGTATTGCTGCTTCTCTGGGACTGTCCTCTTTGTTTTACATTTCTTCAGTAACTCCAGACTGGAATCATTCCTCTTTTTATTATGTGTCTCATTGCTCGTGTAAATTTCTCTGTCCATGACATGTTTTGCAGTTTCTCTAGTCAAGAGATCCTCCCTTTAGTGGCATGTTCACAGTATTTCAAGACAGTCAAATTTACTTTATACCATATCGCACAGAACAATTCTGACATAAAGCTCTTTGCCGCCGGTGGTGTCGTAGCATCTGCACCGGACTTCAAGGCGAGTGGTCCCAGGTTCAAATCCTGTTGTCTCCTTGCACACTTCCCATCTGTGCTGGGTTGATCATCAAGCTAGCAACTCGGCCTCATAAGAAACAGACAAAAATGCTAAGAAGTGGCAAAGGTTGCTGCCCAGTGCTCCACAAGGCGCAGAGAGGAACAACAAAGCTCTGCGATGGAAACGTCTCAGATCGATCTTCAGGTCAAGTTTTACAGGTTATACTGAGTAGAACAAAAATTTATCAAGAAGTTGAACAGCACAATCTGACCTTCTATTGGTTTTTCCCAGGGCAAGTGTGGTCACTCAATAGTATCCATTCCCTTGATAGGCTGACCTCATAGGAAGGTGTGGGCCTGAACTGATAGGGTACAATCAGGGTCTCAATCAGATCTACACCCTGGAATAGCATGCTCCACTGCATTGCAATGACAGAAGAACTTCCTTCCATTTTAAGCAAATCTTGTCAGGTACAGAGCCACCCCAGTTACCTGAGTCATATTTCTTACTTAATAAAGAAGAGTAACACATTCTCTCAGGTTCTTCCCTTTCAGAACTGCTCTGCACAGTCCATCATTTCCCAAAAAAAAACAGGCACCATCCTCCTTGGATTCTCACATCTAGTATTAATATCCTCCCTCATTTTGCCACACTCATAACAGTGCCTTTTGCACCCACTTGCTTCTTGTGATTGATGTGAAACTTTTTGGGTCATTACAACAAAAATCACTGGACTAGTTTTACCATGTCCGCCCGAATTGACAGCTTCTCCGCCAAAAGGAGAGAAAAACAGGACTGGCTTGCTGAGGATAAGCATGGGGTTGAACCGTAAAATTTTACTGGATTGGAAGCTCCATAGGTCCTCAAGAGAGGCGCAGCAGAAAGCCCAGGATCCAAGCAACAGGTGAGGACGCTGAAGTCTCAGCAACCTGTAGATATGATTTACGTGGGTTCTGAAGTGCCACGCGGAACTGACAGTTAAACTCATTAGGGAAATCAAGCAGTCAACACCTGCTATAAAGGATCTTGATAACCTCCTCAAACCTAACGCTGTCCCAGAACTTTTATTGATATTTCTTAGCACCATGTCTCACCTGATCTCCAACAAACTCCCTGCTGGTTTGCAAATAATCTTAAGAACTAATGAGGGTGTAATATATAATTGGTGTAAAAAATTATATTGTACTAATCTAAGTCAAACATTTATTGTATTTGTCATACTGTCAAGACAAAGTCTTGACCAATTAGTTTCATCAATATTAATATTCAGATCTGTTTCCCATTTTTGCTTTGACTTATGGGTTCCTTGTTTAATTGTCTGTTCTTGAATTAAATTATACATAGAAGAAATAAATTTTTTAATTTTCCCTTTTTGAATGAAAATTTCAATTTCATTAGGTTTTGGCAAAAACATTGTTTGACCCAGGTTACCTTTTAAGTAAGCCCTTAATTGAAAGTAACAAAAGAAAGTATTATTAGATATTTTATATTTATCCTTTAATTGTTCAAATGACATCAATATACCTCGTTCAAAACAATCTCCTATAAATTTAATCCCTTTTTGGTACCAATTGTATAAAAGTTGATTGTCCATTGTAAAAGGAATAAGTCTATTTTGGAACAAAGGTCTCCTTGCTAATAGAGATTTCTGTGTTTCATTATCAACATTTATCTTATTCCATAGATCAATCAAATGTGTTAATATAGGAGATTCTTTCTTTTCCCGTATCGATTTAGATTCCCATTTATATATAAAATCTTCTGGTCTATTTTCTCCTATCTTATCTAGTTCTATCTTAATCCATGCTGGTTTTCGATCATCGAAGAAAGATGCAATAAATCTAAGTTGATTTGCTTTATAATAGAATCTTATTGGAACAAATTACTGCAACTCAACTTCCACATAACCCTGTATTATTTTTATTAGGTGATATTGAAGGGATAAAACCGAAACTTAAATTGAATAAATATCAGAAAGAATTTATAAAAATTGCATTGGCGGTAGCTAAGAAGACTATAGCAGTTACTTGGAAATCTGATTCGTATTTAAGTATGGATCGTTGGAATAATGAAATGGCTAGTTCTATTCCACTCGAAAAAATTACTTATAATTTAAGAGATAAATATGTAACATTTTTGAATATTTGGCGCCCGTATTTACAAAAGATAGGATGGCATATTTAAGTGCTCCGATAAAGATTTTGGTCACTTGGGGAAAGTAACGAATAATTATACCAAATTTGTTTTGAATCCCATGGAGCATGTGGAAACCTTCCAATACCCAGGCGGTTCTTTTCTTTTTTTTCTTTTTCTTTCTTTTTAGGTAGGACCATATATGGGGGGGGGGAGGGTTAAGGGCAGGGGGGAGGGTAGACTCTTTTTTTTCATGTATTCTTTTTGAAAATTCAATAAAAATTATATTACAAAAAAAAAGAACTAATGAGGAAGTGTGCAACTTTGATGTAGGATAGAAGTCATCCTGGCTTCAATAGTGGGAGTTGTAGTACAGTTAAGTGCTGGGCCGGCTGGTGGTGTAGTCTGTCCTTTCCAGACAATACGCTTCCCCCAACAAATAACTTCACGGTTAAGATCTTGGAAAACATGGCCAGCATCCACATCGTGGAAGCCACTTCTTAGTGAGGAAAGGAAAGGAAAGGTACGCCGCATCCGGAGTTTCTCCGGTTAGCGGACGATTTCCCTCCACGTAGTGGGGAACCGCGTACGAGGTGAGTTACAGCAGTGGTTTGCCATTACCTTCTGCCAGTTGAGTTTCCAAAGAGATCACCAGCTCGTAACCCAGCATGGATGGAAGGCGTGCAGGGGAGCCGGCTAGATTTGAACTGGGGACCTTTCGTCCCGAAGTCCGACGCTGATGCCACTACGCCACCACTGAAGGCAGAGATCAATAATGAAATTCAGAGCACTAGCGCCACCACTGGTCATGTGAGGAAAAGTATATTTGAAGACTGAAACATCAGACCTGGCACAAATCTCATGGTCTACTGGGTAGCAGTGATTCCTGCCTCTTGTTTGCTTCTGAGACCTAGACTACCTACAGCCAGCATGTCACAGCTCTGGAAGCATACTGCCGATATTGTCTCCCCAAAATCCTCTACATAGACTTTTGGTTTAAGGTGGTGTTGGTGAAGCACGGTGACGACTTGCTGGCTGCAAACAAAAACTACTTTATTAATCATACTTTATCATAAAAATGATCACTGCAATCAATAGGCTATAACTTCCCTTTTGGAGCTGAGCTCTTGAATTGCCTGTAGGACCTGCCATTTTTGTGGCGTGAACTGAAGTCTCGAAGGTGCAGGACAGTTGTGGTGTGGTGTGTCTGGGCCCATCTGAGGCGGCAGGGCCCAGCCCCGAAGACAGGGAACAAGCCAGTGTCTATCCATTGCTAGAGCTGACTTGGGGGCAATTTGAAGCAACAGCACCAAAGTGGGGCAGAGTTGAATTGGCAGGGCCCAGGCCCGAGACCAAGGAACAATCCGATGTTTGACTGATTTAAGTGCCTGGGCAGTTTGGAAAGGTCAGTTATCGGCCGAATCGAGATGGCAGGGCCCAGTCTAATAGTGAAGAATGACCCTCTGTTTGGCCAATAGAAGTGTCAGGCTGGATTGAAAAGGTCAGGGTGTTGGGGTTGGATGGGAGGAATGGGCTGGTATTCAGCTCACTGCCTGTGAGGTTTACTCATCCCTGCACTGAACTGCAGCTGTGCTTTGCAACTACCAGGCTCCCTGATCGACTCTGACTGGCTTCGTGGCTGTGGACTCACTTTTGTGAACTTCAGTTCTGAATGCTAGTTGCTTATTTTTATTGTTTGCACAATTGTTTTTTTCTCTTTCTGCACATTGGGTGTTTGATGGTCTTCTTTGTTTAATATGTTCTATTAGGTTTCTCGCTTTTGTGAATGCCTGTAAGGAGATGAATCTCAAGGTCATTAGTAATACGCATACTTTGATCATGTGTACTTTCAACTTTGAACTTTAATACCCCCAGCACTGAGGTCCCACTTCCTCCTGTTCATCTACATTGAGCAGGCCTTGATAACGCCTGTGCCCAGTATCATTCCTGAAATGGACACTCTGCTCCGAGCTCTGCCGTGGGAAGAGATTACCAGGTGGACAGAGTTTGACTGAAGAATGTGCTCACAGGTTTCCACTGGCTCCTGGGAATCTGGGCTTCAGTTCTGCTCAAAGTGAAGAAGAGCCGTTCAGGATGGTTTTGAGAACCTCGTGCCCACGTGTGAGAAGCACACGCAGAGATGGAAAGAGCGCACCACCTCAAAGAAACTAGCATTCCACTCAATCCCCCGGTCACCTCCTACCCCATTTATTTTCTTTTCTTTAGAGCTACAGCACGGTAACAGGCCCTACGAGCTCACGCTGCCCAGTTACACCAATGTGACCAATTAACCTCATGAGCTCGACATCGTGGGAATGTGGGAAGAAACCGGAACACCCAGAGGAGCCGCATATTCTCACAGAGAGAACGTGCCAACAGCTTATAGACAGCGGCGGAATTAAACCCTTGTAATATCGTCTTGTTATCTGATACGCTCCCATGCTGTCCCAAAGCACTTGTGCAAATAGTTCCAATTAGCCTCATCAGCCACTTCAGAACCCTCCAAACTGGAGTGGATGCAAGGGACTGCACAAGAAGACTGACTGCTTGCATATGACAAGCAAAATAAAAAGAAGAAATTGCAAGACGTTGGAAATCCGAAAAAAAAAGGTAGAAAATAGTTGAGTAGCACAGACAAAATGCTGGAGGAACTCAGCTGCTCAGGTGGCTCCAGTGGAGGGAGAGGAACTGTTGACATTTTGAGCTGAGACCCTCATTCAGAATTGGAAGGGACGAGGGCAGAAGCCACAGCTCCAGCGACTGCAGAATTTGTTGTGTTTAGAAAATGCTCAAACATTCTATAGGTTAGGCAGAAACTGTGGGGAGACAGGCAGTTAACGTTTCAAATCTGAGGCCACTTGTTAGAAGCGTTAACTGTCACTACTTGCAGAATTCAGATACTTGAAAGTAGTTTGCTGTCTGCTGGTGTAAATCTTTGATCTTCCCAAGTAGCCTGAAATATTGTTCGTGAATTACAGAGAAACGTAGAATCCAAACAAATGGTGAAAAGAGGTGGGAACTGAACTGAGCGGGTCTCTATGTATGCAGCATTTGCTGGCCATGCCTGCTGGCCACTTGGATCTCGGTCATTTTGGTGATATTCCATACTCAGACCTTCAGCTTCCCATCCTGCCTGCCTTCCCCACTTTCTTGCGCGACTGAACCATCTACAGACAGACAGGAGAGACTGAAGATGCTGGAATTAAGAAAGGAATGACCTGCTGGGGAACTCAGTGGGTTGAGCAGCGTCTGTGATTCTGATGCAGGGTTTCCACTCAAGCAGATTCCAAAACTCCCTCCCCATGGCTCCTGACTGACCTGTCAATTTCCTCCAGCAGTTGGTCTTTTCACTCATTCTACAGAGATCTCTGCCTTTTGGGTCAATGCCTCTGCAATAACTCTTGTTACAACAATATACCTTTATGGGCCACGCCTTCAATGAAAAGCCAAGTCATCAGTGTGTTGAATCAATTGCCAGGAGGTTCTTCCCAATACTACCTAAGCATCCATTGTTGTAACATAGACAGGCTCTTCTGGCCCCTTGTGATAACATGAGCAGGTGAACAGCTGCCCATTGTGACAGACATGTCCAGCTGAACAGCTGGGACCTTGAGATGGGAATTCCTGGGTATACCATTTCCCCTTTGTGATAAGTATCTCTAGGTGTATATCTTCTACTTCCAGCAAGCTCGCCTAGGTGTATTGTGCACTGTGAGAGCTCAAGACAGGCATGTCTCCTTTCTTAACAAGTCCATGGTTGATCTTCCATGGCCTTCCTACCAGAGCCAACACAAGTATCCCTGGACTTGATAGCTCCAACTTTTATTGGGGTGCTGGAGGTGTCAGATGGTCTCAGCTAATGTCCCCCTCTGTTTCCTCCATGGATGGAGTAGCCTTCGGCTACAGTCTCTTAAAACCTGGGTTCGTTGGTCTACCTGATCTCAAGACTGATCTGTCCCAAGTGTTCTTTCTTTGCCTGTCATTCTCCCTCAGAACACAGCAATCCTGAGTCCTGTAACCAAGTCTCCTGCATCGATGATATTCTGTTATTTGTTAGGTTGGTTACTTTGAATTGATTCCCCTTTTGCTAATTTTGCTACCTTGACTCTTCCTCATTCCCCTGGCTCAGTTTAGTGGTCGATACTGGAATAATCTGTGGTTACTATTCTTGTACCTGTTCTCTCATTTTTCCCTTTAGGCCTGCTTCTACCCCACTTCTCCTCCTAGCAGAACCAATGTCTGTAACCTCTACCAGATCAAATCCCAGCAAGAATGAAGGTTAGCTCTAGTCCATTGATGTCAATCTCATCCTTCTCCCTATAATTCATTATAAATAAATTATAATCCACCAGTGAGTGCATCTGGGAGTTCACCCTTCCTTCCTATTGTGAGTTTAAAGGGTTCACCTTTTCTGTATCACAAGCATTGCTGACATGTTGCTTTGTATCTTCCCAGCTACTGCACTTGGAGCCCTGGCACAATCCAACCAACACTGCCTGATCTAAACTTTATTGCGTCAGTCTCATCAAAAGGCCTCCAGAGCAGCTATTGTCTCCAAGTACCATAGGCAACCTTCCACATCTTGTCCCTATTCAGACTGCCCAGAGCTCTTACCACTTCCCCTAATTCTCAAGAAGATGAAGATTTATCATATCAGTATCACTGGAACTCTTCATTTACTGTTTCCATGTGTCTCACTGGATATACTACTCTTCCATCTACCACATCCCGCCCTCCACAGCTTTGTCCTGCAGCCTTTTCCACCTTGTGTCTGAAACATTCCCTTCTTCCGCAGCCCAGCCCTGTCATAACACAAACCTCTGTCTCTATGACGTCTGCTTCAGCATGTAATCTCTCCTCTGAATTACCAGCACATGCCCCGATTCCATTTCTTTCACCCAGTATGATGCCTTTAAATCAATCCTTAAATATCCAATTATTTTCTTCCCTTTCATCATTCAGAGCGTATCAATAGTGTAATTCAACTCCCTGTAGCTCTAAGTAACTATATCTTGTCTCCATTCTCTTTTCCCCTTTTCTCCCCTGTCGTCATCCTATCCACCATCTATTTCTTCCTGGAACTCAACTTCCTTTGCTCCCAGGTAGCATCATTCTCCTGCATCCTTCCATTCTTTCCTTGGAATTTTTCAATGTTCCTGCCATTTTCACCCTTTTCTTTCCAGCAGTTTTTCTGCCTTTTCCTGAAATGTTTTACTTCTTCCCAATGGTTCCCTATTGTTTTGATTGAACATCTGGAGAAACTTCTGAAATGCCCGCTTCACTGCCGCTGCTACTGTGCGATCGAGAATCTCCGGAGGGGAAGGCCCCAAATCCTTGGCTTTGCCTATTGCCTGTTGCCGGGGCCGGGGTTGGGGTCGAAGAGCTCGGTGCTCGGTGTCAGAGAGCTGGTCGGAGGCTCGAAGTTTTCAGATGGACTCAGAGTCGGACTGTGGTCGGGTGCTTCCAGGATGCTGCATCGGCAAGTTTGCCGCACTGGAGGTTTATGGCAGGGAGAGTTTCTCCGTTCAACCGTCTATGTGAGATGATGGGACTTTCGAGAGACTTTGAGACTTTTTACCGTGCCCGTGGTCTGTTCTTCTATCAAATTATGGTATTGCTTGCACTGTTGTAACTATATGTTATAATTATGTGGTTTTTGTCAGCTTTTTTAGTCTTGGTTTGTCGTGTGTTTCTGTGATATCATTCTGGAGGAACAAATTGTATCATTTCTTAATGCATGCATTACTAAATGACAATAAAAGAGGACTGCGTGTCCTCGTAATCTAATCTAATCCAATCTAATCTAATGCAGATGTGATCAGTTGTTGCTCAGGCCATACATCTGAAGGGGGAAAAGTCTGATCTAAGTGATTTGGCTGTGGAATGATTGTTGGTGCCAGATAGGGTGGTTTGAGTAACTCAGAAACTGCTGATGTCCTGGGATTTTCACGCACAACAGTCTCAGAGGATTTACAGAGAATGGTACAAAAAAAAACCCAAAAGAAAATATGTCCAGTAAGCAGTCGTTCTGTGGGCAAAAATGCCTTGTTAATGAGAGAGTTCAGAGAAAAATGGCCAGGGTGGCTCAAGCTGACAGGAAGACAGCAGTAGGTCAAATAGCCACACGTTACAATGGTGGTGTGCAGAAGAGCATCTCTGAATGCACAACATGTTGAACCTTGAAGTAGATGGGCTACAGCAGAGAGAAGACCACAAACGTACCCTCAATGGCCACTTTATTAGGTAAAGGAGGTACATAATAAAGTGGTCACTGAATGTATTCCTCCAATAGTAATTTATTACAAGGTACTACTCTATCTTTTCATCCATTCCTTTTATTCATTCCCTGCATTCAAAACCAAATTTGTGTGTACCCTCTGAATCTGCCCTGAATCTGTCCAAGCAGAGAAAATAACTTGAAGGAGAATTCAGAACACTTCTACAACATTATTCAAGTCCATCTGAACACCAGGAAGCAAATAATAAATGTATAAACTATGTAAATAGAAGATATATGAACTATGCAAATAATAGATATAAAAACTATGCAAATATTACCTGAGCTATGCTATAAAATATCACAGTCTGCAGTGCTTCGATACGACCTCTGGGTTCTACTCCACACACAGTGTTTAGCCGTTAACGGTAACTCGTGACATCCCTTTCCATCTTTCTCTCTACGCAAATGGTCAGTTCCCATGTTATTTCCTTGCATGGTACCTCTCAGTTCCAAATATGACATCCTTTAAGTCAAAGTTCAAAGTAAATTTGTAATCCTATCCTACCTTGAGATTATTTTTTGCAGGCATTCACAGTAGAACAGAGAAATACAATATAATCAATGAAAAGCTGCATCAAAGACTGACAAACAACCAATGTGCACAGGAAGAATAGGTGTGCAACTAAAAGTTAAATAAATGATACCGAAAACATGAGCTGTAGAGTCCTTGAACGAGAGTAAATAGGCTGTGGAATCAGTTCAGTGTTGAAATAAGTGAAGTTATCCACACTGGTTTAGGAGCCTGATGGTTGAAGGATGCTAACTGTTCCTGAACCCGGTGGTGTGGGACCTCAGGCTCCTGTACCTCCATCCAGATGGCAACAGCAAGAAGGAAGCGTTGCTTAGATGGTGGGAGTCCCTGATGATAAATGCTGCCTTCTTGCAGCTATGCTTCTTGTAGATGTTTTCAGTGATGGGCAGGGCTTTTCCTATAGTGGACTAGACTTTGCCCACCTCTTTTTGTAGGCTTTTCCAATTGATGGGCATGGGTATTCCTATACCAGCTTGTGATTAAACCAATCAGAATACTCCCCACTGTGCACCTATGGAGGTTTGTCAAAGTTTTAGATGACATACAAAATTTACACAGACTTCTTTGTAATAGGTGTGCTGGTCCCAGGACAAATCCTCAGATATGGTAAAGTCAAGGAATTTAAAGTTATTGACCTTCTCTGCCTCCAATCCCAAATGAGAACTGGCTCATGGACCTTCTCTTTCTTCCTCCTGTAGTCAACAATCAGCTCAATGGTTTTGCTGGTTTTGAGTGTGAGGTTGCTGTAGTGGCACCATTCAACCAAATGTTCAATCTCCATCCTATATGCTGATTCATCAGCACCTTTATTTCAGACAACAACAGTGATGTAGTTTTCAAAGTTAAGTATGGCATTGGAATTGTACTTAGCCTCACAGTCATAAGTATAAAGCGAGTAGAGCAGGGGGCTAAGCACACAGACCTGTGGTGCATCAGTGCTGATGGAGGAAATGTTGTTGCCAATCCAAACTGACTGAGTCTGCAAGTGAGAAATTTGAGGGTCCAATTGCATAAGAAGCTATTGAAGCCTAGGTCTTGGAGCTTAGTGATTAGTTAAGAGCGGATGGTAGTGTTGACTGCTGAGCTGCAGTCATTGAAGAGCATCCTGATCTATGCATCTTCATTGTCCAGATGTTCTGTGAAGGTGGAAGCTCATGTGGATAGGGCGGTGAAGAAAGCTTTTGGTATGCTGGCCTTTATAAATCAGAGCATTGAGTATAGGAGTTGGGATGTAATGTTGAAATTATATAAGGCATTGGTAAGGCCAAATGTGGAGTACTGTGTACAGTTCTGGTCACCGAGTCATAGCAAAGATGTCAATAAAATTAAGAGAGTTCAGAGGAGATTTACTAAAATGTTGCCTGGGTTTCATCTCCTATGTTACAGAGAAAGGTTGAGCAAGTTAGGTCTTTATTCTTTGGAGCATAGAAGGTCGAGGGGGGACTTGATAGAGGTATTTAAAATTATGAGGGGGATAGATAGAGTTGACGTGGATAGGCTTTTTCCATTGAGAGTGGGGGAGATTCAAACAAGAGGACATGACTTGAGAGTTAAAGGGCAAAAGTTTAGGGGTAACATGAGGGGGAACTTCTTTACTCAGAGAGTGGTAGCTGTGTGGAATGAGCTTCCAGCAGAAGTAGTTGAGGCAGGTTTGATGTTGTCATTTAAAGTTAAATTGGACAGCTATATGGACAGGAAAGGAATGGAGGGTTATGGGCTGAGTGCAGGTCGGTGGGACTAGGTGAGAGTAAGAGTTTGGCACAGACTAGAAGGGTTGAGATGGCTTGTTTCCATGCTGTAATTCTTATACGGTTATATGTTCCAGAGTTGAGTGACGAGCCAATGAAATTGGCATTTGCTGTTGACCTATTGTGACGGTAAACAAACTGAACCGGATCCAAGTCACTCCTCAGGCAGAAGTTGATATGCTTCATGACCAACCTCTCAAAGCACTTCATCCCAGTGGATGTAAGTGTTACATGATGATAGTCATTGAAGTAGGTTACCTCATTCTTCTTGGGCACTATTATCATTGAAGCCTGCAGGTGGGTACCTCAGACTGCCAAAGTGAGAGGTTGAAGATCTCGGTAAATGCTTCAGCCAGATTATTAGTACAGGTCTTCAGTACTCGGTCGGATAGACTGTATGGGTTAGATGCTTGCTGTGAGTTCATCTTCCTGAAGGATGTTCTCACGTTAGCGTCAGTGACTGAAATTACAGGGTCATTAGCAGCTGTGTGAAGTATCTTCCATGTTCCGTTGGTCAAAGTGAGCAAAAAGTACATTGAGCTCATCTGGGAGTGAAACCTCTTCATCATTTATGTTGTTTAGTTTTGCATTCAAGTGATGGCACTCAGCCACTGCCATAGTTCTCAAGGATCCTACTGTGATTCATGTGAGGTGGCTCTCTGGAGCTTATATCTGGGCCTCGTGTACTTTCCTGGGTCACCAGTCGTGATTACCACCAACCTAGCCCTCAGCAGATTGCAGATGTCTTGTTTCATCCAAAACTTCTAGTTGAGGAAGGCTCTGAATGATTTTCAGACACACTCATCTACGTGTCTTTATAAAGTCCGTAACAACCATGGTGTATTCATTTAGATCCTCTGATGAATCCTTGAACATGGCCCAGTCCACTGACTCATTGCAATCCCATATAGTTCCTCTGCCTCTGGTAACCACCTCTTTGTTGTTCTTATCTCTGATGCCTTTAACATCATCTAGTCTGGATGATATTAAACAGAACTGACTCTGGAAAACACTCAGGGTTGTCTGGATATGGTTCCTTGCAGGTTTGACCCCTTTCTCTGAGCCCTGTAGTGACTCAAGTATCAATCCCATGCCACTATCAACGATGCAACCTTCCCTTTTGGTGATACAGGATCCATCCTGTTGGTCTAATATACAATACTGTGCTAGGGTGTCTAAGACTTTTGCACAGTACTGTATTTGTCAACGTGGAGTGGAGAGCGAGTCTGTAAATCTGGCAGGGGAAAAGGATGGTGGGAATGGCGAGAGTGGAGCTCTGCTGGAGAGGTGTGGGACAGGTGGCAGAGAAGGAGTGCCAGGGGCAGCTGTTGGCATGGCTGCAGTCACACCCAGCCCTGAGACAATTTGATTCCAAACAATTGATTTATTGATCATCACAGAATGTCTCTCTGGTGCTTCCCATTCTCTCCCCTCTCCCTTCCTCTTTTCCCAACCATGATTCCCCTCTCCCTGTCCCTTTCCTACTCTCAGTCCACAATACAGACCCATATCAGAACCAGGTTTATCATCACTCACGTATGCATTAAATTTGTTTTTTTTTGTGGCAGCAGTGTGTGTGTTTAAGACTTTTGTACAGTACTAAAGGAATGCTTGATGTTAGTTGAACAAAGCTGCTTTGATGGAAAAATTGTTTATCAGCAGTGCAGAATTACATTTGCAGGTACCTGTTAATAGGTTTAGTTGCTCTGGAGTCATCTTATTTATGTGATCACCTTGGTACTTTGATGATACTGTCATATGGCAGAGTTCCAGAAGAAACGACTGTGCTTGGATAAATAGTTCAGGATTTCCTTGGCAGTTTACCACCTGTTTGAAAAGTTGAGTGCTGACACCAGGCTCCTGCAACACATCAGGTTCGAGGCACAGTCTCCTTTTGGTTCAGCATGTTCTCTACGTTATTGCCAAAAGCATCTGATAAGAGGGGAGAATGGGGGAAAGCAAGGGATAAGGACGGGGAGACTAAGAGGGGAACAGTGGGAGGCAGATTGAAAGAGGAGAAAGACCTGACGAGACCGAAAAATGGGATCAGTTAGCAAGAACAGGGAAACAAGGAGAGTGGGGCTGAAGAAAGAAGAATTTTGGGGCTGGAATGGGGATGCCTGAAGAAAAGTGTAAGGGCAAACTCAAGTGACTGTTCCTGTGTATGTGTGCCCACATGAGAGTCACACGTGTGTGTTTCTCTGTGTGCACATGTCTATATATTTGTGTGTTTGTGTATGAGTCTGCTGTTCATGTGTTCACCTGGTGGCTTAGTTTAGGTGTGCATAGGCGTGTGTATGTATAGGTATCTGTGTGCTTGTGTGTATGGGTATTTATATGTGTGTGTGTGTGTGTGTATCAGTGTATGTGTATTCATATGTATATCATGTGTCTCTGTGGGTGTTCATACAGACACATGTATCTGGGTGTATGTTCAGGTGTGTACATTTCACGTATGTGGGGGTGTGTGTACTAAGTCTGTGCATTACAAATCTCATCACTGGCTCAGGGCCATGATTGTAGCTGCTCCATGTTGGATGAGATGAATAGTCCTTGAAAATGAGTCCATAGGTTGTGGGAACATTTGAGTGATGGGGCAACCTTTGATGTAGTGTTGTTTACTTCACCACAACTCAAAGAAAAATGCAAGCAGCTTCACTGTATGTGACTTATTTTGACCTCACAAGAGCCTTTGACTCCCTCAATCCATGGAATTGTAGAACACTCTCCTTAAATTTGGCTGCCACAGAAACCTGTTTCTCTCCTGTGTTTGCTTGATAATGGCAACACCCCCACTAACAGGCCTACAACAAGGCTGATCTCAGTGAAGACCAGTTTCAAATAAGGCTGCGTCATTATCCAGAAAGCTCAACCATTCTCACCACAATGCCACATCTTGCCATCAACAAGTGTCCTGTGGGGCTGGAGTAATCTACAGGACCAACCTGCTGAGAAGTTTGAACATTCATGAAGAGGGATTTGAGGGATATTGTCCAGGTGCAGGTTGAGGGGATGAGGCAGAAGATCAGGTTCAAATGGACTAGTTGGTCCAAAGGGCCTGTTTTTGTACTGTAGTATTCTACAACTCTGAGACCAATAAGACACCCAAGGTTCCCACACTTCATAACTAAATGTCCTCTAACCTCAGTTGTTAAGCTGCAATGTGCAAATGTTGCTTGATTCAAGTCCAAGACTATATCAACTCATTCAGTGAAATAAAGAGGATGAGACACTTGATGTCTGCAAGACAGTGATTCTCTACCAATCTAGTGCGACTACACAGAATAAGCTTTGACCAAGGTCCATACCATGACCATGGAAAGGCTTTACCACTTCCTGTATCCAGGAAGCAGCACTCAACAAAGGCAAATATGCATGATAACGTTCACTATTACCTTCAGTGAGCCTGTGTGGCCTTTCACCAGCTAAGGAAGAGTCACCCCAGTTCACACACTGGCCTCATCTCACCTGAGAACCTACAAAACTGGAGTGGAAGCATGTTAGTCCTTGACTCAGTGGCTGCCAAAGAAGAGGAATACATTCCAGAAACTTTCCTGATGTTGGAATTTACAGTAATTTTCCTAGCGTTGGCTGTTGCTTCTCTTCATCCATTCTTGAACAATAATTCTACATTTTGTGTGACAATCATTTGGATCTGTTTAGAACGTGGAGAAATCTGGAAGATTAGAGCAAATTCATATACTGTCCAGGGAATTTTTCAGCCCTTAACCCCAACTGTTCTCCTAGTATTTTTTTCTCTTGCAATATGTGTCATTTTAAGATCCCTGTCCTTGGTTGTCTACTATTTCTGCTTTGCATTTTGTGCCTCCTGCTGTAAAGACTAAAACAAAATATTTATTTAATATCTCTACTCTTATTCCACGTTATTTAATTTCTTTGTCTCAGTGTCAAAGAGGCCAATGTTTAGTTTGCCATTCTTTTCCTATCTACGTTCGCAGCAAGTGATAGATGCAGCTGTATACTACTCAGTACCTCATACTTCTTCCATTATTCAATAAGATCACGGTTAATTTTTACCTCAATACCACTTTCCTGCAATGTTAATATCCCAAACTCTATTGACCTTGAATGTAAAGTATTCTAAAGTTGCATTATCCTTTGTGTCAAGAGATATTTGTCATCCCTATTCTGAAATATTGATGCCTTATTTTGAGGCCGTGATGTCTAATTCACAGAAGCCAGTGGAAACATCAGCTCTGGATCTGCAAGGAACAAAACAGCCACAGCAGTGGAGCAAATTCATATGTTCCTCATATGAAAAACCCAGCATGCCAGTAATAAATCTGGTGAATCTTTGCTGCATCTATTCAATTGCAAATATACCCGTCCTTAACTAGGAAGGCCAGACCTGCACATAGAAACCGTTTCACGAGGGGTGGAGCTATAATAAAGCAAATTCTCTTGCAACAAATACCAACATACAATTTCCTTCCTACTAACTTGCTGAACTTGCAAGTAAAAATTTCCCTGACCTGTGTTCAAGAACGCCCAGGTACTTCTGAACATCTGATGTCCCCCTTAACATCAATGCAATTCCATCTCTCGCCGTGTTAAAAAACACAGAGAAATACAATAGAATCAATGAAAAACTACGGATTAACAAAGACTGACGAACAACCAATGTGTAAAAGAAGACAAACAGTGCCAATACAAAAAAATGTAAATAGATAATATTGAGAACATGAGTTGTAGTGTCCTTGAAAATGAGTCCATGGATTGTGGAATCCGTTCATAGTAGAGGCGAGTGAAGTTATCCATGTGGGTTCAGGAGCCTAATGGTTGAAGAGTAATAACTGTTCCTGAACCTGGTGGTGTGGGACCTAAGGCTCCTGTACCTCCTTCCCAATGGCAGCAGTGAAAAGAGAGCACAGCCTGAATGGTGGGGATTCTTGGCGATGGTTATCAGTTTCTTATAGCTGCACTGTTTGTAGATTTGGTCAATAATGGGGAGGGCCTTGCCTATGATGGACTAAGCTGTGTCCGCCACTTTTTGTTGGCTTTCCCATTCATAGAAAGTGGTGGAACCTCATATCCCACACGATCACATGGCCTAGTATCCAAACTGAGTCAGAAACAATGAGACATGCAGCATTGGTACCAACCCGCCACTTACACTCCAAGCATCAAGCACCCATTTATCTAAAGCCCATTTTTCCTCTCACATCCCCAGCTTCAGCGCTACTGAAAACATGCGATACCTTAATGGTAGTTTGAAAGCAAAGAAATTTGATTTAAAAACATTACTAATAACCCTTTTTGGAAGTAAATTGTGGTATACTATCACCACAAACAGTGAGGAGGCAAGTGAAGGCAATGCAAATTCAAGAGATGTGCCATGCTGGTGAGCTGCAGAATTGGTGCACCTGGAGTTGGAGACATGCTGGTTGGAGTGAACGATTCGGAGAGGAGAAGCCAAGGCAGAGAAGTTTCGATGCCCGTCCAACTAACCCGGGTGCGAGGGTGGATTGCTAGAAGCGCCAAGCCAATTTGGAATAGTTAAGAACGGCTTCTTCAGCAGCAAAATCTGTGCCCGAAGCAAATTGTTAGGCCATGTGTTCTAGGCCTGGAGCGATTCTCCACTGCGGAGCCGGGATCCTAATGCAAGGTATGATCCACTATTAATACAATTTAAACACAGGCCCAGATAGACTGGGGCTCCTCGCTCCATGACACTGAGGCTGTGAGACTGCCCCCGGCTGCTGTGCTTCGTGTCTGAGAACTTTGCAGCGTTTTGCCCCGCTAATATAATGAGCTGAATACCGAGGCTTTAGGCCTACCCCGGGCTGCTCTGGGGATTTGCATCTGAGGACTCAGTTTGGTTCGACACGCTGTTTTGGCACACTTCTATTGTTTGCATTATTTGTGTTTTTTTTCTCTTTCTCTGTGCACATTGGGAGTTTGTCTTTATTTTGTTTTAATTGGGTTCTTTCGGCTTTCTTGTTTTGTGGCTGCCTGTAAGCAGACAAATCTCAAGGTTGTATAATTTACATATTCTTTGACAATAAATGTGCTTTGAATCTTTGAATTCATCACCCCATACTGCAGATCCAACCTCTTATCTTTAAATGATTATTTTATTCCTATCTCTTTTCTGTCTGATAACCAACCCTTAACTTGCACCAATAAACTGCCACCAATACTGTGTGCAATACACATAAAAGTTGCTGGTGAACGCAGCAGGCCAGGCAGCATCTCTAGGAAGAGGTGCAGTCGACGTTTCAGGCCGAGACCCTTCGTCAGGACTAACTGAAGGAAGAGTGAGTAAGGGATTTGAAAGTTGGAGGGGGAGGGGGAGATCTAAAATGATAGGAGAAGACAGGAGGGGGAAGGATGGAGCCAAGAGCTGGACAGGTGATAGGCAAAAGGGATACGAGAGGATCATGGGACAGGAGGTCCGGGAAGAAAGACGGGTGGGGGGGGGGACCCAGAGGATGGGCAAGGGGTATATTCAGAGGGACAGAGGGAGAAAAAGGAGAGTGAGAGAAAGAATGTGTGTATAAAAATAAGTAACAGATGTGGTACGAGGGGGAGGTGGGGCATTAGCGGAAGTTAGAGAAGTCGATGTTCATGCCATCAGGTTGGAGGCTACCCAGACGGAATATAAGGTGTTGTTCCTCCAACCTGAGTGTGCCTTCATCTTTACAGTAGAGGAGGCCGTGGATAGACATGTCAGAATGGGAATGGGATGTGGAATTAAAATGTGTGGCCACTGGGAGATCCTGCTTTCTCTGGCGGACAGAGCGTAGGTGTTCAGCAAAGTGGTCTCCCAGTCTGCGTCGGGTCTCGCCAATATATAAAAGGCCACATCGGGAGGACCGGACACAGTATATCACCCCAGCCGACTCACAGGTGAAGTGTTGCCTCACCTGGAAGGACTGTTTGGGGCCCTGAATGGTGGTAAGGGAGGACGTGTAAGGGCATGTGTAGCACTTGTTCCGCTTACAAGGATAAGTGCCAGGAGGGAGATCAGTGGGGAGGGATGGGGGGGACGAATGGACAAGGGAGTTGCGTAGAGAGCAATCCCTGCGGAATGCAGAGAGAGGGGGGAAGGGAAAGATGTGCTTAGTGGTGGGATCCCGTTGGAGGTGGCGGAAGTTACGGAAAATAATATGTTGGACCCCGAGGCTGGTGGGGTGGTAGGTGAGGACCAGGGGAACCCTATTCCTAGTGGGGTGGCGGGAGGATGGAGTGAGAGCAGATGTACGTGAAATGGGGGAGATGCGTTTAAGAGCAGAGTTGATAGTGGAGGAAGGGAAGCCCCTTTCTTTAAAAAAGGAAGACATCTCCCTCGTCCTAGAATGAAAAGCCTCATCCTGAGAGCAGATGCGGCGGAGACGGAGGATTTGCGAGAAGGGGATTGCGTTTTTGCAAGAGACAGGATGAGAAGAGGAATAGTCCAGATAACTGTGAGAGTCAGTAGGCTTATAGTAGACATCAATGGATAAGCTGTCTCCAGAGACAGAGACAATATTTGCTGAACACCTACCCTCTTTCCGACAGAGAAAGCAGGATCTCTCAGTGGCCACACATTTTAATTCCGCATCCCATTCCCATTCTGACATGTCTATCCATGGCCTCCTCTACTGTAAAGATGAAGCCACACTCAGGTTGGAGGAACAACACCTTATATTCCGTCTGGGTAGCCTCCAACCTGGTGGCATGAACATCGACTTCTCTAACTTCCGCTAATGCCACACCTCCCCCTCGTACCCCATCCGTTACTTATTTTTATACACACATTCTTTCTCTCACTCTCCTTTTTCTCCCTCTGTCCCTCTGAATATACCCCTTGCCTATCCTCTGGGTCCCCCCTCCCTCCTTGTCTTTCTTCCCGGACCTCCTGTCCCATGATCCTCTCGTATCCCTTTTGCCAATCACCTGTCCAGCTCTTGGCTCCATCCCTCCCCCTCCTGTCTTCTCCTATCATTTTGGATCTCCCCCTCCCCCTCCAACTTTCAAATTCCTTACTCACTCTTCCTTCAGTTAGTCCTGACGAAGGGTCTCGGCCTGAAACGTCGACTGCACCTCTTCCTAGAGATGCTGCCTGGCCTGCTGCGTTCACCAGCAACTTTTATGTGTGTTGCTTGAATTTCCAGCATCTGCAGAATTCCTGTTGTTTGCGTTTTTAAAAACCAATACTGTGTGGTCTGATTTGTATAATAATCTCCCTCACAGCGTCTTATCTGGAAGGCCATCTGAAATTCCAAACACACTACAGTTTGTCCTCACACAGTCTGCCTGCAAAGTTGGCAAACTTTTCTTAGTATTTGCTTTTTGATTTTTTGCTAGTTTACTCTTATATTCTATTCTATTGATCACTTTTTGAATCACCATTTACTGGTTTCTGAACGGCACCCAAACCCAAAACCTACAACTAAGTGGGCAGCACAGTGGCTTAGCAGTTAGTGTAATGGTCTTACAGCGCCAACAACCCAGGTTCAATTCCACCAACATCTGTGTGTTCTCCCTGAGACCGCGTGTGGTTCCTTCAGGTGTTCCTCTTTCCTCTCACATTCCAAAGATGCGCAAGCTAGCAGGCTAATTAGTCATATGGGTGTAACTGGATGGCAAGGGGTTAAACGGGCTGGAACAGCCTGTTATAATGCTGTATCTCTTAAAAAAACAAATCTGCTGATACTTAAAATCCTTTCCATTCAGCTTAATTTTACTTAGTATAGGTTGGTGCCTTTTTTTTCAATCGAATATTACTTCATTTTCACCGAGAGTTGTGAAATATTTCTTTAATTGTATTTCACTGTTATATTGTGCCTGCAAACATAAAATTTTTTCTAATTTTCTATTTTGTTCCAAGTTACTGCATTTATTAGTGCATAACTCCCTAGTTTTAAACGTGTTTGTCAATCTCAAACAAATTACGAAATCCTATCCTATTGTAAACACTCTTCCCAAGGGATCCTTATTCTAATGAGATTAAGATTAAATCCTGCCTCACTGCTGTTAATCAGATTTTTAAAAACCCTGTCCCCTAGCTGGGTTCACAATACTATCTTGAAGGTATTCCTTGAACTCAATTACCTTTGCCAATTTGAGAATGAAAGTTGATTATGATTACTGCATTACCTTTAACTCTTTCGGGCTTCAGGAGCTTGTAAGGTATCAAGAATCCTGGTAGGGTGAGCACTGAGGAAGTACCTCCTCCTGTGGGGCAATCTAGAATGAGGGGATACTGTTTAACAACAAAGGATCCCCATTTAAAACAGATGGGATGAATTAATTTTTCTCTCAGTGGGTAGTGAGGTTATGGGACCCTCTTCCTCAAGGAAGGTGGAAGTGGTCTGTGAATATTTATAAGGCAGATGTAGATGTATTCTTGGTAAGCAAGGGGGTGAAAGAATACCAGAGAGGACAGTAATCTGGATTTGAGGTTGCAAGCAGATCGACTTGATCTTCTTCAATAGCAGAGGAGATGGGCCAAATAGCCTACTCCTAATTTGTTTGTTCTGATGTTATAAAACTTGTATGGCTTGAATGATGGTAGCACCCTTTGCCACAGGTGAGAGCAAAAGACAGGTTGGATAAGAGACAAAGGGAGAATATTTTCATTTCTCCTACCTTATTTCTGAGGGTACCCATACATGGGTGAAAAATAATACATGTCCTTTTCCTTCATCTCTAGACTTGGCCATTCCAATGATGCCCTGGCCAGCCCTTCCAACTTCCACCCTCCATATTCTTAAGCAGCTTTCATTCTTAAGCTTGTATCCTTTCTTGTGTTCGCTGATCAGGTTCTGTTCGGGTCAGGTAGTTCCTCAGTATTAAAATCCTCAGCTTAGGTTCATTCTCCATTGCTCTCCCACGTACCCATCCCTCCTCCACACCCACAACCCTATAATGCAGCATTTTCCCAATCTTAGCTCGTTGACACCCCCGATTTAAATTGCAACACCTGGAGGGGCACCCCCAGGTGCTCCAAACCTCAACTTTCCCCTAAGACCTTATAAAAACGATGATCATGCTTTAAATAATATGGGGTGTTCAAGGAGAGGAAATACCTCTGGTGAAGGGGCTTGGTGTGTCCACTCCGGGCCAGCTCACTCACCTTTGGTCCCCCACTGGACACTCGGCTCTCACCTGTGGCTCCAAGTAGCTGTTTGTATGCGACAGCAGCCACGCCCTGGTATGCTGCTTCAACAGGTGGCTAAACCAGGTGAGGGTGGCCAGCAGCTTCATACTTCAGAGAGATAGGGACACACTTGTCCTAGCGTGCAAAGTCAGATCTGACAGACTAGGCGGAGAAGAAGCACAGTGAGATTCGGTGGTACTACAACACTTGGAGGAGAGTGTAGGGCATGACAAGGCACAAAAGACTTCATGGTCACCCACTGCAGCCAAGGAAGACCCCAGTTTGTGACGTTTGTTCATACCACTGGACCCAGAATTCTGAGATCGGGGGAGCAGAACTGCCCCAGTGCGACGGCTTTTCCACTTTAAAAACTCTCCCGCACAAGTTTCCTGTCATCGTTGGACATGATGGACAACCACCACAATAACATGCCATAATATCACATTTGTATTGTGAGTCCTCCCGTGAGTCATAGAATCTCTAATTCATACAACAAAAGAATTGTCCTCTCAGGCCAACTCGCCCATGCCAACCAAGATGCTTACCTGAGCTAGTACTATTTGCCAGTGTTCAGCCCATAACCCTCTAAACCAAGGGTTCCCAACCTAGGGTTTACTGATCCCTCAGCCTCTGTACCTCCCTCTTCAACTGGATCCTCAGCTTCCCAACTGGAAGACCACAATCTGTATGGATTGGTAATAATATCTCCTCCTCGCTGACAATCAACACTGGTGCACCTCAGGGATATGTGCTTAGCCCACTGCTCTACTCTCTCTACACCAATAACTGTGTGGCTAGGCATGGCTCAAATGCCATCTAAAAGTTTGCTGATGATGCAGCCCTTGTTGGCAGAATCTCAGATGGAGACAAGAGGGTGTACAAGCGTGAGGTGTATCAGCTACTTGAGTGGTGTCACGACAGCAATCTTGTACTCAATGTCAGTAAGACCAAAGAGCTGATTGTAGACTTCAGGAAAGTTAAGACGAGGGAACATAAACCACTCTTCCTAGGGGGATCAGAAGTGGAGAGAGTGTGCAATTTTAAGGTCCTGGGTGTCAATATCTCTGAGGATCTAACCTGGTCCCAACATATTGATGCAGCTATAAAGAAGGCAAGACAGCAGCTATATTTCATTAGAAACATAGAAACATAGAAAAACCTACAGCACAATACAGGCCCATCATCCCACAATGCTGTGCTGAACATGTACTTACTTTAGAAATTACCTAGGGTTACCCATAGCCCTCTATTTTTGAGGAATTTGAAGAGATTTGGTTTGTCACCCAAAACACTCAAAAACTTCTGCAGATGTGTTGTGGAGAGCATTCTGACAGGCTGCATCACTGTCTTGTATGGGCTGGGGTTCCGCACAGGACCGAAAGAAGCTACAGAAAGTTGTAAAATTAGTCCGCTCCATCTTGGGTACTAGCCTCCCTAACATCCAAGACATCTTCAAGGACCGATGCTTCAAAAAAGTGGCCTCCATTATTAATGCCCCCCATCATTATACCATCAGGAAGGAGGTACAGAAGCCTGAAGACACACACTCAATGATTCAGGAACAGCTTCTTCCCCTCTGCCGTCTGATTCCTAAATGCACATTGAACCCAAGAATACTATCTCACTTTTTTAAAATATTTCTGTTTTGCACTATTTCTAATTTAACTATTACATACATATACTTACTGTAATTGCTTTACTTATTTTTTCTATACTATCATGTACTGCTGCCACTAAGCTAACATGTTTCATGACATATACCAGTGAAATTAAACCTGATTACAATTCTGAACTTCTTTTCCAATTATTTTTTGAGGCCAAACTTAGAAAACAGGAGAAGGAACAACTTTAGTGAAAGGGAGGAGGTTTTTGGGAAGGGATAATGATTCCTGATCCATGGAGCAGATGGAATATGACGTCTGAACCTTGGGAATGAGTATAGAATCCACAGTAATGGAGCTGGTGGGACGAGGAACCCTAGAGACATTAATTGTCGGGCCCAAGAAAGCTGAGGTAAACAGAAAGGGACAGAGAATGAATGAAGCTTTGAGATAGCCTAACCCCGCAAAAATGTCCCTGGAAAGTAATTCAAGCATGTGTTGATTTTCCCTATCCTTCCATCACATCTGGTACGATGCTTTCTCCACATGTGTGGGACTACAGTTTGCAAATCAGGATAATTGAGTGATCCTGACATGATTCTGGGACTTCCTTAGTTCTGTAGAAGCAACAATTACGTCTCCATCGTGTTCTTTAAAGCGGGGGGGGGGGTGTGGCACCTTTTCAGTGAATTCCAAAGGAGTATTACTTGCAGAGCCTCTGCAATGGCTCAACAACCAAGTGTTGCAAACACGTAGGAGCCTGGAGTTTTTGCAATCACGTACTTTATTTCTTTGGCAGGTTGCTAATTTTTCACTCTGATGAATTTCCATGAAATCTCAGTTGCAGTATAAGTAATTAATTGTAGAAAAGTTCCTGGGAGTTTCCTTTTTGCTGATCTAATCCATCCGATCTTCCACATCAGAACACAAACCTCAGACCTTATGAAGGGTCTTAGCTGTTTTCCTCCACCATTTTGTGTGTGCTGCACACTTACCCTTTCACCCCACCATAAACTCTGACCAAGATGCTAGGAAAATAACTGATGAAATACTAGAACATTGCGCTCTTCAGTTCTTCAGTGATAAGGCACAGGTAACAGATCAGGTATTGTAGGTCTGGGACTGGGCTTGGGGGTTAAGGGTGTATGCCCATAGAGACCATGTTTTTGGAACTGGGATGATGAGTTCCAGCAGACTTGGGACCAAATTCCAAATTCTAGTGGACAAGTCAGTCTAGATAACTTTGATAAGCCTATGTTATATATGGGAATAGTTCTCATTGCCACAAATCAATTCTAATTAATGAGACTTGGTCTCACAATGAGTTCTACATGGCCCCTTGAGAAACAGATTATATTAAACAGATTTTAAAGTGTCCTATGTTGAAATTAGTAATTCTGGACAAATGTAAAGCCAGTTAGATTCCCTTCAATTGTTTTCACAATAATTTTCACACCAAGTTTTCCAAGAACCTGTTTGACATGTTGTTCAAAGCCAGTGTACATTCCTTTTCTTTTATTATTAAACAATATATATTAGTTCCTCTCCTTAATACACAACAGCACTTTAAACCTCACCACCATCCCTACCCAGCCACAAGTCAATTCTTATATTTGGTCACACTTTGTACATTAGCATACTTAGATGTTTTTGACAACACCACTGTTGTTGGCCGAATCAACAGTAGTGTCAACTTGACATATGGAGGCGGGGGGGTGGGGGTGCGGAGATTGAAAATCTGAAAATCTGCTGGAATGGTGCCACACAACAACCTCTCACTCTACGTCCGCACAACCAAAGACTACAGCAGGAAAAAGCTGGAGGTCCATGAACCAGCCTCAATGGGGGTTTGGAGGCGGAGGGATGTCAGTAACTTTAAATTCTTTTGTATTATCATATCAGATGACCTGCCCATGGGCCAGCAATGGGGCATTTTGAGCTATTCTGGAACCCATATGAGAGAAAATAAGTGCTGGCACTGGAGAAGATCCAGAGGAGTTTTACGAGAGCACTTGTACTCACTGGAGATTAGAAGAATGAGCGGGGGGGGGGGGAATCTCATTGAAACATTTTTTTTCGTTAGGTCGCATCTGGAAATTCCAGTTGGTGGACGATTTCACTCCACGCAGCTCTGACATATTGGGAAATCATGTTCGTGGCAGGTTACAGCAGTGGTTTGCCTTTGCCTTCTGCCGGGTGAGATCACCACCTCTTGCAGTGGATGACCAGGACGTCTAAGTGCCTTGTCGTGCTCTTAGCGCTCCACCATGCCTGCTGCCCGGCCTTCTTGACCGTTGGACCATTAATCGGTCTCCTCCGCTCCATCCGCCAGGGCCAGACTTCACATACTGGGACAGGCAGATCCCCTACCTCACTGAGGGTCGAAGACCCAGTTGGCTACCCTCACCTGGTTTGGCCCATCTGCCAAGACGGTTTACCAGGGTGTGGCCGCTGCGCGTGTTACAGCTACTTGGAGCCACAGGTGAGAGCTGAGCGCCAGGCGGGGACCAAAGGTGGACGAGCTGCCCTGAGAAAGGGCATGGCAGACCCCCCCACCAGGGGTGCTACCCCTCCCTAGACACCCCATACACCCCCATTGAAACATACTGAATATTAATATAAACATCCTCTCCACATACACTCTATCTCGGAGTTTTAACATTGAAATATACCAAGTATTAAAACTCCTCAATAGAGTATATGTGGAGAGGATGTTTCTATTGGTAGGAGAGTCTAGGACCAGAGAGCATAGCTTCAGAATAGAAGGACGTCCCTTTAGAACAGAGATGATGGAGGAGAATCTATGGAATTCATTGCTACAGGCGGTTGTGGAGACCAAATCATGGGGTATATTTAAAGCAGAGGTTTAAACGCTGATACTACAAAGCTTGGTGGGAAGATGACCTGTGAGAAAGGTTCAAGGATTCTGCAAAGGAATCTGAACACGTTAATAGATAGATCACGTGGTCACATGGTCTTATGGTCCTATTACATTAGCGGTTATATATGTTATATGTTTGAGGATGTGAAAGCTAACTAGAAATAAAATCTATTTTGCTTTATTTACCCTGACCCCAGTAACACCGCAACTTTATCAGTGAAATAAGCTTTACCATGTGTTTGTCCCTGCTTGAGATAAGATCAGGAAAAAAATAGAAAAGCATGGAAACTGGCCGAAAGCAGAGTCAACATACCCTGTCATCTTCCCTTTGAATTATTATGAATAATATATTAATCTCGGTTGTGTTATTTTAGTAGGTTTGAATTTTCTGCTGTGAGACAGGTCCATCAAATGAAGTCCTTGTGCTAAGCAATTTTCTTGGGTGAAGTACATTGCAAAAGGTTGCTACATAAAATGCCCTCATGAGTTTGAAGGAATGACACATTAGCACAGACAGAGAACTGACTGATGGCAGGAAGAAAGAACAAATCAGGTGGGCATCGTGTTCGGTGCCTCAGGGATCAGTTGTGGCCTGTCAAATGTTCGCATTAAGGCTTGTTTGAAATGATGGGGAGTGTTGAGTATACAGGATTGCTGATACTACAAAGCTCGGTGGGAAGGTGACCTGTGAGAAAGGTTCAAGGAATCTGCAAAGGAATCTGAACACGTTAATGGAGTGGCTGGCAAAGTGTTCGATTGAACAGAATATAGGAAGACTAGAGTCTGTTCATTTTGTTCAGTAGAAAAGGCCGAAAAAACGTTACCACTTTGCATATCTTTTTGAGAAGCCACATTGGCACGCAGGTCATACAAGTCCACCAGGATGGCTTTTCTTTCATAAAGGTCTCATAAGTCTGGGAACACGTATATGTGGCTCCAGGCATGTTAGACCTTGCAAGCTAATCAGTTTAAGGACAAGAAAGCACATCAATAGCTAACTGGATGTCCATCCTCAATTTGAATACCAAGGTGAAAGTCACAAACTAGACATAACTTAGAAGCCCCACTAATCTTGAGAGACATACAACAGGATGAGGGAAGACCAAGATTACCCAAAGGCGCACTATCAACACAAACCCCTATCACATTCCACGAATGGTAGAGCACATTGCTCCAAGATGAGACAGATAAGGTCATAAGGCCATAAAATACAGGAGCAGAATTAGGCCATTTGGCCCATTGAGTCCTCTCCACTATTTCATTGTGGCTGGTCGATTTCCCCTCTCTGCCCCATTTTTCTGACTTCTGTCCGTATCCCTCCATGCCCTGACCAATCAAGAGTCTATCAATTTCCACCTCAAATATATCCCAATGATTTGGTCTCCACAGTTGCCTATGGAAACATCAACATCAAGATGATGCTATGATTGAGTACCTTCAGTTAGGTGGGCTTGGAAAGATTCCCCACCACCATTAAAATAAAAAAAAACTGAAACAAATGCAAAAAAATACACACTCAGCAGGTCGGACTGCATCTGTGGAAAGAGGAATAGAGTTAATGTTTCCAGTCAAGAATTTTCATCAGATATTAATCCTGTTTCTCTTTCCACAGAATGTGTCTGATTTGCTGAGTGTTTACAGCTGTTTTTGTTTTTAATCCTTAATACCTTACAGTGGATGCACTGTAAAATATCCATACTGGTTGCAACATGCCCCAGTACAGCAATTTCAATGCACAAGAACACAAGATGATCTGAAGAATAATGGACACATCTAAGTCCATCATGGGCATGGCCTTCCTCAGCACTGACAGCAACCACAGAAGCTGTTTGCCTCAAGGAAGTGGCACCTATCTTTAAGGGTCCCCACCCCCTTCTCACTTCTACCATCAGGCAGGAGGTACAGAAGCTCGAAGTCCCACACCACCAGGTTTAGGAACAGCTACTTTCCCACAACTATAAGGTTTCTTCAACTACCTGCACACCTCTAACCCTACTTCAGGAAAGGAACACTATGGATCACCTCTTACACTGTCATGGAATTGACTTCAATTGTGTCTTTGTTTCTTTTCCTGCACTGAGGTCTTGCTTTTTTTTCAATGTATAGTCTAAACTTATGTTTAACTTATATCCTGAGTTTCGTCACACCCACATGCCTGTGATGCTGTTACAAGTTTTTCATTGTACTGTATTTTATTGTATTTGTGCAATGCTGATAAATTTGACTTGGCCTTGCAACATAGAGGAAAGGGCTTCAGTAGTGACCAACAAAGCATTACATAAGATCATACAGCATAGGAGCAGAATTAGGCCATTCAGCCCATCAAGTCTGCTCTGCCTTTCCATCATGGCTGATTAATTATCCCTCTCAACCATATTTTCCTGCCTTCTCCCTGTAACCCTTGATGCCCCAACTAACGAAGAACCTATCGGCTTCCACATTAAATATCCTCAGTGACTTGAAAATGGCAATGAATTCCTCAGAGTCACCAATCTCTGGCTAAACAGTTCCTTTGGATCTCTGTTTTAAATGGACATCCCTTCACAGTGTGGCTGTGGCCTCTGGTCCTAGATTTACCAACTACAGGAAACATCCTCTCCACATCCACTCTATCTACTGTATACCTTTCAATATTCAATAGATTTCATTGCTTCCCCGCCCCCCCCCCCCGGCCCATTCTTCTAAACTCCAGCAAGTACAAGCTCAGAGCCATTAAACATTCCTTATATATTAACTTCTTCAATCCCAGAATCATTCTTGTGAACCTCCTTTGGAACCCCTCCAATGCCAGCTCGTCTTTTCTTAGAAGAGGGAACTAAAACTGCTCACAATACTCCCAAGAGCGACCTGGCTGATTTTTTTATAAAGTCAAAGCATCACATCCTTGTTCTTATATTCTGGTCCTCTCAAAATGAATGCTAACATTGCATTTGCCTTTCTCACCACCAGCTCAGTCTGCAAGTTAACCTTTAGGAAATCCTACACAAGAACCTCCAACTCCCTTTGCACCTCTGATTTTTGAATTTTCGCCCTGTTAAGAAAATAGTTTCTTCCTTTATTCCTCTAAAAGTGCATGACCATACACTTCCCAACACTATATTCGATCTGTAACTTTGCCCATTCTCCCAATCTGTCCTAGACATTCTGCAAACTCCCTACTTCCTCAACACTACCTGTCTTTTACCTATCTTTGTATCGTCCCAGTACAGACTCCTGCAGAACACCACTAGTCATCAGCAGCCAACCAGAAAGGACCCTCTTTATTCCCACTATTTGCTTCCTGCCAGCCAACTAATCTTCTATTATTGCTAGTATCTTTCTTGCAATACCATGGGCTCTTATCTTGTTAAGCAGCCTCATGTGTGACACCTTGTCAAAGGCCTTCTGAAAATCCAAGTAAACAACATCCACAGACTCTCCCTTATCTATCCTGCTTGTTATTTCCTCGAAGAATTCCAACAGATTAGTCAAGCAAGATTTCCCCTTTAGAAAACCATGCTGACTTTGGCCTATTTTATCATGCCCTTCCAAGTACTCCAAAACCACATCCTTAATAATGAACTCCAGTATCTTTCCAACCACTGAAGTCAGGCTAACTGACCTATAATTTCCTTTCTTCTACCTCCCTCCCTTCTTAAAGAGTGGAGTGACATTTCCAATTTTCTAATCCTCCAGAACCAATTCCAGAACCTAGTGATGCTTGAAAGATCATTACTAATGTTTCCACAATCTCTTCAACCACCTCTTTCAGAATCCTGGGTGTTATTTATCTGGTCCACGTGACTTATCTACCTTCAGACCTTTCAGCTTCCCAAGCACCTTCTCCTTAGTAATAGCAACTACACACAGTTCTGCCCCCAACACTCTCAAATTTCTGGCATACTGCTAGTGTCTTCCACAGTGAAGACTGACGCAAAATACTTATAAAGTTTGTCCACTATTTCTTTGTCCCCCATTACTACCTCTCCAGCATAATTTTCCAATGGTCTAAAATCCACTCTTACCTCTCTTTTACTCTTTATAGATCACCAACATGAAGGTTGGTGGCATTGTAGATCATGTGCAAGATTGTCATAGGTTACAATGGGACATTGATATGAAGCAGACCTGGGTGGAGAAATGGCAGATGAGTTCAATCCAGAAAAGTGTTAGCATGTTTAATTTCAAAGGTGGTTAAGGAGGTTTAGCATGTCATAGAACACCCTAACAAACTTTTGCAAGTGTACTGTTGAAAGTATTGTACATGACTGGTTGCATCATAGTCTGACAAGACAATTCAAATGTGCACAACATAAGAAACCGCAGTGAATAGTAGATCCAGTCCAATACATCCCCAGCATCAAAAGTATCCAAACGAGACACTGCATCAAGAAAGTAGCATCTATTATCAAAGATCCCCAACTTTGGTGCCACACCATCTTCTCACGGCTACCAATGTACAGGTGGTCTAGAAATCTGAAGTCCCATACCATCATACCATGCGGTTCTTGAACCAACCTGCACAGTACATCAGCACTATGACCACTTTGTGCTACAATGGGATTTGAAGTTTTATTTAGTTCTAATTGTTTTCTTTCATGGATAATTTTGTATAATTTATATGTAATTTACATTTTGCCTGTGATGGTTGTATTTTTGATGCTACAGACTTGTGGTGCTTTTGCAGATTTTCTCCATTGTGCCTGTGCATACAGGTACTCATGCACATGATAGAAACATAGAAAACCTGCAGCACAATACAGGCCCTTCGGCCCACAAAATTGTGCCGAACATGTCCCTACTTTAGAAATTACAAGGACATCCTGCTGGCTGTGGATGGAATAACAGCATTTTATGGCTGCTCCTAGTTTACTTTACTTTTCTTACCTTCCAACCTGATTTGATACTATGACCACAAGAACTGCTAAAGGTGAAAAAGAAGAAGATCCTTCTACATCTTTGGATTCTATTATCGAATTGCTGCAAAAGCACAGAAATGAAGCGTCCGAGGAATTGCAGCGATTCAGGAAGGAATCCTCTGAAGAGTTTCAACAACTTGGCTCTGAAATTAAACGATTAAGAACAAAACTGGATTCTATTCAAGAAACCTTAACTGAGCACAATAAACGAACAAAAGAGAATGAAGAAATCCTGTCGATTCTGGATGAGAAAATGGACAACCTGCAAAAGCGTTATGAGAAACAATCCAAAGTTAACAACGGACTAAGACAGAAGATTACTGATTTAGAAAACAGAAGAGGTGTCCCCCGCTTTTCGAACGTTTGCTTTACGAAACCTCACTGTTACAAAAGACCTACATTAGTACCCTATTTTCGCTTTCAGAAGGTGTTTTCACTGTTATGAAAAAAAAATTCAGCACGCGATAAAAAATCAGCGCACGAAAAAATCAGTGTGTGATAAAAGGCAGCACGCCCCGAGCAGCCGCTCTCCCCTGGATTCTCGCCGGCATTGCTTAAACACGAGCCTGTGAGCAGCCGTTTGCAAGATGAGTTCTATAGTATCGGAAAAGCCTGAAAGAGCTCATAAGGGTGTTACACTTACGGTAAAACTAGACATAATTAAACGTTTTGATCATGGCAAACGATGTAAGGACAACGTGAGTTTGGCTTGTGGAAGTTGACAAAGATGATGTTGAAGAGGTTTTGGCATCCCATCATCAAGAACTGACAGATGAAGAGCTGCTGCAATTGGAAGAAAAAAGGATAACAATCGAAACCGAATGAGTAATGATAAAGTAAGACTTTAATTTTGAAAGGGTACGTCGGTTTAGGGGATATTTGCAGGATGGTTTGAGTCCTTATTAAAGAACTGTGTGATAGAAAAATACGCGAGGCTCAGCAGTCAAGTAAGCCTTCACATCAGCCACAGCAGACGACGAACCTCGACCTTCGACATCGAGGCGGGCAGTCATAGGAGAAGATGAGCTGCCTGCTGTAATGGAAATAGGCGACGAGATGACACCCTAGTGTCCCACCACCCCAACCCCCAGGCTACGGACAGATACTAATTCGCGGAGAATGCAAAGGTAGCCGGGAGGCACACAGCACATCTTCAAGAAAAAAGCCGAAATAAACATGCCAATTAATTAAGTGCCGCCGACACGTAATTGTCGGCCCAGATCAGAGACGATGCAATCGGAAATCTGCACTGATCTGGGCTGACAATTATGGGCGGCACCTAATTAATTAGCATGATTGTTTCGGCTTTTTTCTTAAAGATGTGTTGTGTACCTCTCAGCTATCACTGGACCTCTGCATTCTTCGCGGCAATGTATCGCTCAGCGGCCTGGAGGGTGGGGCCCACTACACCACCCAAACTCCGACTCAGTCTAACACACCATCATCAGTGTGCTCGGCGCTGAACCAATTCCGGTAAGTGATATTACACTGTACATACATTATTTCTACTTTATATAGGCTGTGTATTTTTACGTGTTATTTGGTATGATTTGGCAGCTTCATAGCTTAAAGGTTACTGGAGAGCGCTTGCGCATGTTTTTGCCAACAGCGCTTGCGTGAGATTTTTGCTCCAGAGAACAGTTCAGTAATGATTGTGGAAAAGCATTTCTACTTTATATAGGCTGTGTATTTATCATATCATTCCTGCTTTTGCTATATGTTACTGTTATTTTAGGTCTTATGTGTTATTTGGCATGATTTGGTAGGTTATTTTTGGGTCTGCGAACGCTCACAAAATTTTCCCATATAAATAAATGGTAATTGCTTCTTCGCTTTACGATATTTCGGCTTACGAACCGTTTCATAGGAACGCTCTACCTTCGGATGGCTGGGAAAACCTGTAGAAGGAATAATGTACACATTCTTGGTCTTGAAGAGTTAACTGAAGGTGATCATTCTAAGGAATTTTTTGCAAACTTTCTGGTTCAGTTATTTCCTGATATTTTAAAATCGACACCAATGATCGACCGAGAGCACAGAGTACCTGGAAACAGAATGTTTGCAAGCAAATCTCGTTCAGTAATAATCGCTTTTCATGAGTTTCAAACAAAGGACCGTATAATTCGTGAACCTTGTCGGAAAGGTATGATTGATCATAATGGTAAGAAGATTAGAATTGTTGAAGATTTCTTAGCAGAGATTATGAGGGAGCGTGCTAAGTTTAAAAGCGTCATGTCAAGTTCTACAACAAGGATTTTAAACCTTCTCTACAGTATCTGGCGAAGCTGAGAATTACACTGCAGGATGAATTGCAGAAATGCTTCCATTCGAGTCTTCAGGCCCAGAAATTTTTAGAGTCAGTAAAGTGGTTGCTTATTATTTGTTACATGAATAACTGTCTATTTTACCTTTGCTAAGGAGGGAGGGAGGGAATGTCGACTCAGACCACGAGAGGCCTGCATCAGGCATTTTCATGCCTTACAAGGCGCAGATTGGAAGTCTATGTGGTGCGCCTCTCCTCGCACAGACTTACCTTCACTAAACTTTGTACTTAACTCTTTCTTTTTGAACTTTTTAAGGCTTTATTTTGAGAATAAGACTTTAATGTGCTAATACTTTGTCTGCTAAGTTTAAAAATGCCATGTTAGAGCTGTTTAACAAAAACTTACATGAATAATTGTGTATTTTGCCTCTGGTGAATCTTGTAGTCAATTCTCTTTTTGAACCTTTTAAGGATTTACTTTGAGAATAAGATTTTAATGAGCTAATATTCTGTGTGTCCATATTATTTTATATTATACTTACTTTTCTAGAGCTCTTGATAGCAGAATTAACTGTTTCTTTATTATCTGTTGTTCTGACTAGGTTGGAATATTTCTAACTTTGAAATTTATTTGGGGCTAAGCCAGCAGGATTTTTGGGGGGATGTTGCTATTAGTTGTAGGCGTCGACTTTCACTCTTTGGGAGGGGGAAGAGTGTTTGGGTTTTTTTTCTTGGAAGCTGTTTGGGATTCTTAGTCAAATCTGTTGTTTGGTTTCCGTATCTCATAGGTCATTGTTTAGTTTTATTAATCTTAAGGATTATCCCTTTAATTTTTCTTTTAAATAATAATAAAATGGATTATAATATTAAATTACTTAGTCTTAATGAGAAAGGACTAAATCACCCTTTGAAACCAAATAAGATTTTTGTCTATATTAAAAAATTTAAGGTCCCAATTATTTTTTTACAAGAAACCCACATGCACAATTCTGATAACTCATGCCTTTTTAGCCATTGGAGAGAATTTCACTTTCATTCTTGTTTTCAGGCCAAATCTAGGGGAGTTTCAATTATTATAGAAAATACAGTTTCCTTTGTTCAACACAAGGTTGTTTCTGATACTAATGGGCAATTTGTTATAATATCAGGGAAATTAGAGAATAAATTGGTGGTATTTGCTAATGTTTATGCTCCAAATATAGACGATCCAGGATTCTTTGAGCATTTTTTTTCATTTCTGCCTGATCTGAGTTTGTACTCATTGGTGATGGCCGGAGACTTTAATTGCTGGTTAGATCCAGTTTTAGATTGGTCTTCTTTTAAACCAGCGACACTTAATAAATCAGTTTTGTTTCTTCATTCATTTCTAATGTAATGTGATATTGTTGATATATGACATTTTTATACCCAGCAGATAGAGAATACTCGTTTTTCTCTCATGTTCATCATACGTATTCCAGAATTGACTATTTTTTTTATTGATAACCAAATGATTCCATTAGTACGATCTTGTGAACATAAAGAGATTGCTATTTCTGACCATGCTCCTGTGCTTTTATTCATAAATCATAGTCATAGTCATAGTCATAGTCATACTTTATTAATCCCAGGGGAAATTGGTTTTCGTTACAGTTGCTCCATAAATAATAAATAGTAATAGAACATAAATAGTTAAATTATAATATGTAAATTATGCCAGTAAATTATGGAATAAGTCCAGGACCAGCCTATTGGCTCAGGATGTCTGACCCTCCAAGGGAGGAGTTGTAAAGTTTGATGGCCACAGGCAGGAATGACTTCCTATGATGCTCAGTGCTGCATCTCGGTGGAACGAGTCTCTGGCTGAATGTACTCCTGTGCCCAACCAGTACATTATGTAGTGGATGGGAGACATTGACCAAGATGGCATGCAACTTAGACAGCATCCTCTTTTCAGACACCACCGTCAGAGAGTCCAGTTCCATCCCCACAACATCACTGGCCTTACGAATGAGTTTGTTGATTCTGTTGGTGTCTGCTACCCTCAGCCTGCTGCCCCAGCACACAACAGCAAACATGATAGCACTGGCCACCACAGACTCATAGAACATCCTCAGCATCATCCGGCAGATGTTAAAGGACCTCAGTCTCCTCAGGAAATAGAGACAGCTCTGACCCTTCTTGTAGACAGCCTCAGTGTTCTTTGACCAGTCCAGTTTATTGTCAATTCATATCCCCAGGTATTTGTAATCCTCCACCGTGTCCACACTGACCTCCTGGATGGAAACAGGGGTCACCGGTACCTTAGCTCTCCTCAGGTCTACCACCAGCTCCTTAGTCTTTTTCACATTAATTTGCAGATAATTCTGCTCACATCATGTGACAAAGTTTCCTACCGTAGCCCTGTACTCAGCCTCATCTCCCTTGCTGATGCATCCAACTATGGCAGAGTCATCAGAAAACTTCTGAAGATGACAAGAGTCTGTGCAGTAGTTGAAGTCCGAGGTGTAAATGGTGAAGAGAAACGGAGAGAGGGAGAATTTTAAGTTCCCTGGCCCCCACCGCTTTATTTTCACCATGGATGTCCAGTCCTTATATACTTCCATCCCCCATCAGGAAGGTCTTAAAGCTCTACGCTTCTTTTTGGATTCCAGACCTAATCAGTTCCCCTCTACCACCACTCTGCTCCATCTAGCGGAATTAGTCCTTACTCTTAATAATTTCTCCTTTGGCTCCTCCCACTTCCAAACTAAAGGTGTAGCTATGGGCACCCGTATGGGTCCTAGCTATGCGTGCCTTTTTGTTGGCTTTGTGGAACAATCTATGTTCCGTGCCTATTCTGGTATCTGTCCACCACTTTTCCTCCGCTACATCGATGACTGCATTGGCGCTGCTTCCTGCATGCATGCAGAACTCGTTGACTTTATTAACTTTGCCTCCAACTTTCACCCTGCCCTCAAGTTTACCTGGTCCTTTTCCGACATCTCCCTCCCGTTTCTAGATCTTTCTGTCTCTGTCTCTGGAGACAGCTTATCCACTGATGTCTACTATAAGCCTACTGACTCTCACAGCTATCTGGACTATTCCTCTTCTCACCCTGTCTCTTGCAAAAACGCCATCCCCTTCTCGCAATTCCTCCGTTTCCGCCGCATCTGCTCTCAGGATGAGGCTTTTCATTCTAGGACGAGGGAGATGTCCTCCTTTTTTAAAGAAAGGGGCTTCCCTTCCTCCACTATCAACTCTGCTCTTAAACGCATCTCCCCCATTTCACGTACATCTGCTCTCACTCCATCCTCCCACCACCCCACTAGGAATAGGGTTCCCCTGGTCCTCACCTACCACCCCACCAGCCTCCGGGTCCAACATATTATTCTCCGTAACTTCCTCCACCTCCAACGGGATCCCACCACTAAGCACATCTTTCCCTCCCTGCCTCTCTCTGCATTCCGCAGGGATCGCTCCCTACACAACTCCCTTGTCCATTCGTCCACCCCATCCCTCCCCACTGATCTCCCTCCTGGCACTTATCCGTGTAAGCGGAACAAGTGCTGCACATGCCCTTACACTTCCTCCCTTACCACCATTCAGGGCCCCAAACAGTCCTTCCAGGTGAGGCATCACTTCACCTGTGAGTCGACTGGGGTGATATACTGCGTCCGGTGCTCCCGATGTGGCCTTTTATATATTGGCGAGACCCGACGCAGACTGGGAGACCGCTTTGCTGAACATCTACGCTTTGTCCGCCAGAGAAAGCAGGATCTCCCAGTGGCCACACATTTTAATTCCACATCCCATTCCCATTCTGACATGTCTATCCATGGCCTCCTCTGCTGTAAAGATGAAGCCACACTCAGGTTGGAGGAACAACACCTTATATTCCGTCTGGGTAGCCTCCAACCTGATGGCATGAACATCGACTTCTCTAACTTCCGCTAATGCCCCACCTCCCCCTCGTACCCCATCTGTTACTTATTTTTAGGCACACATTCTTTCTCTCACTCTCCTTTTTCTTCCTCTGTCCCTCTGAATATACCTTTTGCCCATCCTCTGGGTCCCCCCCCACCGCCTTGTCTTTCTTCCCGGACCTCCTGACCCATGATCCTCTCGTATCCCCTTTTGCCTATCACCTGTCCAGCTCTTGGCTCTATCCCTCCCCCTCCTGTCTTCTCCTATCATTTTGGATCTCCCCCTCCCCCTCCAACTTTCAAATCCCTTACTCACTCCTCCTTCAGTTAGTCCTGACGAAGGATCTCGGCCTGAAACGTCGACTGCACCTCTTCCTACAGATGCTGCTTGGCCTGCTGCGTTCACCAGCAACTTTGATGTGTGTTGCTTGAATTTCCAGCATCTGCAGAATTCCTGTTGTTTGACGGAGAATCTTCCTGGTTTTCCTCAGACAAACAGATTCTGGCGTTTTAATTTAACTTTGTTATCTGACAAGGATTTCTTAGTTTTTTGGAGAGACAAATTACTCTCTTTTTTGAAGAGAATGTGGTGGAGGAGACTTCCAGCCTTGTCATATGGGATGCCTTTAAAGCATATATTAGAGGACAAATCTTTTCTTATACTGCAAGTGTTAAGAAAAAAGTTAATAAAGAGAGAATTAATTTAGCCAATCAGCTGAAACAATTAGATGAAGAATATGCTTTGACTTCAGATCCTGTTTTGTATAAAAGGTAGGTTGAATTTAAAACTACATATGATCTTTTATTAACATATCCTATTGAAACTCAACTCCTAAAGGATAAAAGTCAATTTTATATTTATGGGATTCATGGAATTAAAACTTCTAGTGCTAAACAACAGATTAAAGAAATTTATAAAGCTAACGGTATTAGGACAACTGATCATTTAGAAATAAACTTTATAGTTCTCATTCTCTTAAAGATAATACTGTAATGGATCATTTTTAGACCAATTGAATATCCCTACGCTTTCTGTTGAGAACAGAAAACAGTTGGATCAATGTATTTCTCATGAAGAAATAGCCGAGGCTATACGTTCACTGCATTCAAGGAAAGCTCCAGGTCCTGATGGATTTTGTGGAGAATTTTATAAAGCTTTTTCTTCTTTGCTTATACCTCATTTATGTTCAGTTTTTTCAGATTCTTTCAAGTCAGGTAGGTTGCCGCGATCTTTTAACGAAGCTTCTATTTCACTTATCCTTAAAAAAAAATAAGAACCCAACTGAATGTTCTTCATATAGACCAATTTCCTTACCTAATGTTGATGCTACAATCCTATCTAAAGTTCTGGCCTGTAGGATGGAAAATATCTTACCATCTATCATTTCAGACAATCAGACTGGTCTTATTAGAAATCGATATTCTCATTTTAATATTTGTCAGTATTTGTCAGTTATTAAATATTACCTATTCTCCTTCTAAGGAGATATTGGAGTGTGTGATATCCTTAGACGCTGAGAAGGCTTTTGATCGGATTGAATGGCATTATTTACTTAAAATTTTAGAAAATTTTAATTTTGGGTCCAACTATATTCAATGGATTACATTACTGTACTTATCTCCTTTTGCTCAGGTTCTTAGTAATTCTCAGAATTCTAAACCATTTAAACTTCAACGTGAAACCAGACAAGGTTGCCCTTTGAGTCCTTTGCTTTTTGACCTGGCTTTAGAACATTTAGCTATTGCTTTTCGAGAACCTAATGATATCACTGGTATTTTATGGAAGGGTACTATCCACAAAGTTTCACTTTATGTGGATGATTTATTGCTTTACATTTCTAATGTCGAAACTTCGTTACCTTCTGTGCTTTCTTTACTCTCTTGTTTTAGTCAGTTTTCTGGATATAAACCGAACCTACACAAGAGTGAACTTTTTCCTTTGAATATTTTGCCATTAACTGATATTAACCTTCCTTTTAAAATTGTAAGAAACCAATTCACTTATTTGGGTATAACAATTTCTAAGAATTATAAATACTTATTTAAAGAAAAATGTCTTATTTTATTAAATTATATAAAAAGAACATTATCAAATTGGTCACCACTTTCATTATCATTGATTGGTTGAATTAATTCTATTAAGATGAATGTTTTACCTAAATTTACATACCTCTTTCAGGCTTTACCCGCTTTTATTCCTAAATCCTTTTTTGACTCTCTGGACTCTATTATATCCTCCTATATATGGAAAAATAAATGTCCTTGATTGAATAAAGCCCATCTCCAGAAAGTTAAAAAGAATGGAGCTTTACCAAATTTTAGGTTTTTATTACTGGGCAGCTAATATACAGAATCTCATGTTTTGGTTATACTATATTAATCATGAGGACTGTCCCGGGTGGGTTTCTTTAGAAGCTAACTCGGTTAATAAATTTTCTATAATCTCTCTTTTGGGATCTTCACTTCCTTTATCCTTGTAAGATAGCTGAAAATGTGGTAGTCAAAGATACTTTGAGGATCTGGATACAAATTAGAAAACACTTTGGTTTATTGAGATTCTCCCTTTCTAGTCCCATTTTTAAAATTATTTTTTAAACCTTCTATGACTGATGTAGTTTTTGAACAATGGGAAGGATTGGGCATTGCATGTTTCCAGGATCTGTTTGTTAGAGGAAGTCTTTCTCGTTTGAACTAAATATGGTTTACCAAAAACCCATTTTTTCGGTACTTACAAATTAGAAATTTTCTGCTATCTCAATTATATACATTTCCTAACAGTCCTGATAAGAACGTATTAGATGAAATTCTTAATATGAAATCATTTTATAGTGGTTCAATATCCAATATTTATGATATGTTGTTGGAAATGAGAAATGATTCTTTAGACAAAATCAAAAATCTTTGGGAACAAGATTTACAAACTTCAATTTCTGAAGAAACTTGGAATGAAATTTTAAAATTGGTTAATACTTCATCGTTATGTGCTCGTCATTCCCTCCTACAATTTAAAGTGGTTCATATGATCAAGAAAGTTACCTCATTTTTATATGGATATATCTCCCTCCTGTGATAGGTGTAACAATGGAGAAGCTTCATTTATTCATATGTTTTGGACATGTCCAAGTCTTGGAAAATATTGGTAGGAAGTATTCCAAACCTTTTCTCTACTCTTTAAAGTTAATTTTAAGCCTAATCCTTTGACTGCCCTATTTGGTATTGTTGGAAGGAAAGATATCATCTTGAAGACATCTGATCTGCACATTCTGGCTTTTATCTCTCTTATGGCTAGAAGGGCACTTTTGTTTAAAATGGAAGGATGCTGTTCCGTCTAATCATGCTCAGTGGTTACGGGATGTTATGCATGCCTAAATTTAGAAAAGATTCATTGTTCAATTTCTGAATCTAACCAAGATTTTCAAAATTTGTGGGGGCCGTTTTAAAATTATTTTCATAATCTTTGACTTCTCGTTAAAGTACAGAAGTTGGTTAATAGCATATTTTATCATCTGATAAAAAAAATTTTTCCAAACAGTTTTGACTTTGGTAGTGGGTATAGATTTTTTTAATAAAATTGTTTATATTCTAATATACAAATTAATCTAATCTATATGAATATAGAGTAAGGAGTTTGTTAATGTGATTCAATATACTGTATCTGGTATTATTATATTTTTTCTTTTGTTTTATAATATGTATTCTCTTGGACTCTGTATTCTTCTATATAGAAATCAATAAAAATATTGAAAAAGAGAAAGAAAGAAATTACTACAGTTACCCATAGCCCTCTATTTTTGTAAGCTGTATGTACCTATCCAAAAGTCTCTTAAAAGACCCTATCGTATCCAACCTCCACCACCGTTGCCGGCTGCCCATTCCACGCACTCACCACTCTCTGCGTAAAAAACTTACCCCTGACATCTCCTCTGTACCTACTTCCAAGCACCTTAAACCTGTGCCCTCTTGTGGCAGCCATTTCAGCCCTGGGAAAAAGCCTCTGACTATCCACACGATCAATGCCTCTCATCATCTTATACACCTCTATCAGGTCACCTCTCATCCTCCGATAATAAACTTGACTTTGTATTCAATAAATGGAATTGTTCATAATTTTACTGAATGGTACATTGTGCTGATGGGCTATGTCACCCAATCCTGATCCATTTCTGAACTTCGAGTGTTCTTTGTATTTAGAGAAGAAGCTGTGGGGTGTGGTGGATGACTTAGTGAAGTGGAGCCACATCAAGCTATGGTTTATTAACTTTCAATGGATTTTAATCAAAACCAAAAGCATTGGCTAACAAAATCACACTTGCAAAGTTGCTGCTGTAACGATTTAAACTTCAAGCCATCCAGACCTTTAGAACCTTTGCAAAACACAGGCTCACTGTTTTGTTGGAAGCTGTAACAAATGATAGGCATGAAAAGTATTGTTTAAATCTCCTCCAATGCAAAATTACTTGAGACTAAGATTATTCAAGAATTCCTCTCTGCTATTGTAAATTCCAGTAATATCCCATTTAAGTAACAAAGAATAAGTAATGCTTTTCACTAGTTCAGAGAGAGATATAGATATTGAACTCCTTTTGAGAGGTTGTCACTATTAGGGTAGATGAAACACAGAATCCAAATGCATTCACCAAGCTCCCATGAGCAGTAGCTTCCCATGCAGATGAGGATGACCTATTTCCAAACCAGTTCCGTGGGTCTGAACCGCTGACTCTTCGATAGATAGGGCAGCAGATGGCCAATGGTGTAGGTGTGCAGAAAGTTGGTGAGGTGATGGGTCCTTCCTGCCACCTACACAAGGCTTTTGTGTGGTCTCCTTGATGCTTCTCCTCCTCTGAGCATTCATGCACTCGAGATTCCCAGGAAGCCAAGGAGATGTTGTATTTCTTCAAGGAGGCTTTGGACACAATCTTGATCTTTGTTTTCCTCTGCACAGTGATACAGGTTGAGGATCTAGTGCACCGATGTTGTTGAAAGATAAAAACTGGCCTGTGAACTACCCCACTTTTATTGTATTGATGTGGGACCATTCACATAATTCAGGATCTTCCCTTAACAGCTGAATGCCAACATCTCCAACAGTGCAGCACCCCCTCAACACTGCAGGATGAAGATCAGGTGAATTGTGGGTGCAGTGGGGAGATCTGGTGTAAGTTGTGAAAGCTGTGCTCTATCTCTTTAGTGGATCTTTGTAGACAGGGAAGATAGCTGAAGAACATGGCCCTGCCAGAGGCAACAAGGTTCTGCTGATGTTCTGAAAGGGATCTAACAAACGTTCCTCCCTCTCATAAAGCCTGGCAGTCATCTGTAAGGTAACATGAGAAGAAATTTCCATCAGAGAAATTTCCTTGGGTTCCGGAGGATTGGAGGGTTGCAGATGTTGTTCTCTTATTCAAGAGAGGGAGTAGAGATAGCGCAGGAAATTATAGACCAGTGAGTCTTACTTCAGTGGTTGGTAAGTTGATGGAGAAGATCCTGTGAGTCAGGATTTATGAACATTTGAAGATACATAATATGATTAGGAATAGTTAGCATGACTTTGTCAAAGGCAGGTCGTGACTTATGAGCGGGATTGAATTTTTTGAGGATGTGACTAAACACATTGATGAAGGTAGAGGCGTAGATGTAGTATATATGGATTTCAGCAAGGCATTTGATAAGGTACCCCATGCAAGGCTTATTGAGACGGTAAGGAGGCATGGGATCCAAGGGGACATTGCTTTGTAGATCCAGAACTGGCCCACAGAAGGCAAAGAGTGGTTGTAGATGGGTTATATTCTGCATGGAGGTCGGGTGACCAGTGGTATGCCTCGGGGATCTGTTCTGGGACACCTACTCTTTGTGATTTTTATAAATGACCTGGATGAGGAAGTGGAGGAATGGGTTAGTAAATTTGCTGATGATACAAAGGTTGGGAGTGTTATAGATAGTGTGGAGGGCTGTTAGAGGTTACAACAGGACATTGATAGGATGCAAAACTGGACTGAGAAGTGGCAGATGGAGTTCAACCCAGGTAAGTGTGAGGTGGTGCATTTTGGTAGGTCAAATATGATGGCAGAATATAGGATTAATGGTAAGACTCTTGGCAGTGTGGAGGATCAGAGTGATCTTGGGGTCTGAGTCCATAGGACACTTAAAGCTGCTTCGCAGGTTGACTCTGTGGTTAAGAAGGCATATGGTGCGTTGGCCTTCATCAACCGTAGGATCGAGTTTAAGAGCTGAGAAGTAATGTTACAGCTATATAGGAACCTGGTCAGACCCCACTTGGAGTACTGTGCTTATTTCTCGTCATCTCACTACAGGAAGGATGTGGAAACCATAGAAAGGATGCAGAGGAGATTCACAAGGATGTTGCCTGTATTGGGGAGCATACCTTATGAGGACAGGTTGAGAGAACTCGGCCTTTTCTCCTTGGAACGACAGAGAATGAGAGGTGGCCTGATAGAGGTGTATAAGATGATGAGAGGCATTGATCGTGTGGATAGTCAGAGGCTTTTTCCCAGAGCTGAAATGGCAAGCATGAGAGGGCATAGTTTTAAGGTGCTTGGAAGTAGGTACAGAGGAGATGTCAGAGTTAAGTTTTTTACGCAGAGTGGTGAGTGCATGAAATGAGCTGCCGGTGGTGGTGGTGGAGGCGGAAGTGATAGGGTAAGAGACTCCTGGATGGGTACATGGAGCTTAGAAAAATAGAGGGCTATGGGTAAGCCTAAGTAGTTCTAAGGTAAGGACAAGTTCAGCACAGCTTTGTGGGCTGAAGGGCCTGTATTGTGCTGTAGGTTTTCTATGTTTCTATGACTTCACAGGGATTACAAGGGGTGCCATGGTAGTGCAGTGGTTGGCACAACACTTTACCATACCAGCGACCTGGGTTCAATTCCTGCTTCTGTCTGTATGTAGTTTGTATGGTCTCTCCATGACCACGTGGGTTTCCTCTGGGTGCTCCTGTTTCCTCACACATATTTAATAACTGACAAATGTACTGGTTGGTAGGTCATTGTAAATTGTCCTGTGGTTAAGCTAGGGTTAAATCGGGGGTTGCTGGGTAGCGTGGCTCGCAGGACCAGAGGGTCCTGTTCCATGCTGCATCTCAATAAGTAAATAAAAGTCATATCGATCCTTTGTACCCTAAATACTCCCCAAATCCCAATGATGTCCTATGAATATTTATGCAGTGTAGTAAACACTTTATAATAGCTAAATACCTAAAAGAAAATGATATTAGCTGTCATTCTACAGTGTAACCATGTAAACAAAAACCATTCTCTATGAGAGCAGAACAAAAGAGGGAGCCACAATATAAGTGGTCTGAAAAATAATCACCATCTATCTAATGACAATGATTGTTTCCTTAATGGGCACAGATAGATCTGTTAGAAGAATTTTAAGACGGGGCCTGGGGCTGACCAGGTGAGTACATGAATAGTGACGTAGTAAACAATGAGTAGTGAGTGTAAGCAAAAACATGACTGAGAGTATGTAATTCCCTTTCAGTTCAGTTCAACCAAACTGGGTTTGACGTGTAGTCTAAGCTTGTAACAATACCCTCACAGGAAAGAATTTCCAGCTGTTCTGGAAATGAAATTGTCCAAAGCAACAAAATGATAAAAGTGACTAAATTAAGATATTAGATGCAACACACATAAAAGTTGCTGGCGATTAGGAAGAGGTGCAGTCGACGTTTTAGGCCGAGACCCTTCGTCAGTCCTGACTTAGTCCTGACGAAGGGTCTCGGCCTGAAACGTCGACTATACCTCTTCCTAGAGATGCTGCCTGGCCTGCTGCGTTCACCAGCAACTTTTATGTGTGTTGCTTGAATTTCCAGCATCTGCAGAATTCCTGTTGTTTAAGATATTACATACTGTAATTGCCTTAGCTGTGCAGCTCTGCAGGTCAGTCTGATTTGATTTCTACTTTAACCTAATGCACCAGTTTTGAATTGTAGGGAACCCATGCTGGGGACCCGCGAGTCAGGCGTCAACAGTAGGATCTGGGGGAGAGGCAGTGGTGTTAGACTGTGTCTTCGGTGAGGGACTGGAACATAATGCAGTAGCTAAAACTGGTGATGATGTGCGCGAGATAGCAGAAATCACAAGTGATTAATAAATCAAAGGACGAAGAAGCTATCTGGAAAATTGAATGCAATATAATAAAGAAATTACTGTATATCAATATTGTGGGCTAGAGCTGGCATCTCATCATGAATTACAAAGCAGATAGGTACAAATGGAATACTAAATCAAAGAGCAGATTCTGAAAACCTACTGACACTTTTCCCTTCTCCCTCTGCAGGTCAAGAGACACCGTTTAAGAAGTGCTTAAGAGTGAATGACGAAATGCTGGCTAATGTGTATGTTCATTATGAGTTTACGTCATTCTTTGAAATGGATTTCAGAGGAAATAGTCAATTCCGATGCCTTGTTGAGATGGGATTGGGCCACTTGTTTTGAGGAGGAGGCAAATGATTGTGAAGCTCCTTTATAATCAACCATTTAGGTTAAAGACCTCTGTATTTCATTTACACTTCTTCATTTTTCTTTGAGCCACGCATATGCAGAGGCCTTTTAGTCAGACTTTTCAAATCTCATCTAGTGCTGAGGCACAGGACTGGGGGAATGCTACACTATGATTGGGCACCAGGCCTTGTCACCACTCTCAGCTTTGACAAAGTGCTTTCGTCTTTGCCAATACTAATCATCCAACCAGCATCACAACAGACAGGTTTACATTCACGGTGTTTACGGGTTGGAACTGGCAATGTGTCCAACAGTGTAACAGTTCTGGAGGTCAGAAGTTCTTCAAGTGCAATCGGATACCCTGAGGTTGAGAAAGAGACGCTGTAAACATCGGTCTTTAATGGAGCTGCTTCTTTGGATTTCAGGAAGTCGAGCTGACATCCTGAGTTACTGCTGAGAATTCCTCCTTTGCAGACTGTAGAAAATTGAATTGACTTTATTATTTACATCCTTCACACATGAGGGGTGAAAACCTTTACGTTATATCTCTGTCCAAATGTGCAATGTGCAATTTATAGTAATTTGTAATAAATAGTATGTACAACAGGACAGTCAATATGGCATAGAAGTACCATTGTATCAACGTGATTTAATCAGTCTGATGGCCTGGTGGAAGAAACTGTCCCGGAGCCTGTTGGTCCTGGCTTTTACGCTGCGGTACAGTTTCCCGGATGATAGCAGCTGGAACAGTTTGTGGTTTTTGGTTGGCTCGGGTCCCCAATTATCCTTCGGGCTATTTTTACACACCTGTCTTTGTAAATGTCCTGAATCATGGGAAGTTCACATCTACAGATGCACTGGGCTATCCGCACCACTCTGTGCAAAGTACTGCAATTGAAGGAAGTACAGTTCCCATACCAGGAAGCGATGCAGCCAGTCAGGATGCTCTCAATGTGCCCCTGTAGAAAGTTCTTAGGATCTGGGGGCCCATACCAAAATTCTTCAACCATCTGAGGTGAAAGAGGAGCTCTTGTGCCTTTTTCACCACACAACCAGTATGTACGGACCACGTGAGATCCTCAGTGATGTGGATGCCGAGGAACTTAAAGCTGTTCACCCTCTCAACCTCAGATCCATTGATGTCAATAGGGTTAGCCTGTCTCCATTCCTCCTGTCATCCACAACCAGCTCCTTTGTTTTTGCAACATTGAGGGAGACCACTGTGTCAGGGTGATGACTTCTTCTCTGTAGCAGCCTGGTGAATTCCATGCCAGGTTTGAAGGTAAATAGGCAGAAATGGGGGCAAACACTTCTTCAGCTTTCTTCATGACATGCAGTGGACATCAGATTCAGATTCAATTATCTATCACATGTACATTGAAGCATATAGTGAAATGTGTCATTAACAGTAATAACTAGCACAACCTAAGGACGTGCTGGGGGTAACCTGCAAGTGTCACCACACATTCCGGCGCTAACCTAGCGTGTCCAGATTTTCACAGAACAACAGCAATGATGTAACAGCAAAACATCCCATTTTACACAGATACACACACCATACTCCTCCAACCCCAGGACAGGCTGTCTTTGGCCTCCAACTTCCAGTGGACCCCTTCTTTCCAAAGCTAAATGCAAACTGAACCAATAGTATAGCCAGCAGTAGGCAAGAAGCTGAGTGGAAGAACTACTGATGGTTGAGTAGGATAAGTTAAACCAGATCAGGACTTGCACAGTAAATGGTAGGGCCTGTGGAGGGGTACAGGGACATAGATCCCCGGAGATGGCATACATGGTAGACAGCATGGTGAAGAAGTCATAAAGACAAGACATTCTGCAGATGCTGGAAACCCAAACCAGCACGCACAAAATGCTTGAGAAACTCAGCAGGTCAGGCAGCATCAATGGAAATGAAAGAGCGGTCAATGTGTTGAGCTGAGATCTCAGGACTGGATATGAAGGGGGAAAACATGAGAATAAAAGGTAAAGAAGGCTTCTGAAAATCTGGCCTTCATCAATCCGGGCCTTTAAGTACAGATGGTATGTCATGTTTCAACTGAGCAAGTCACTGGTGAGAGCAGACTTAGAATATTGTGCTCAGTTCTGGTCACCCAACTATAAGAAGGATGTTATTAAACTAGAAAAAGACACAGGCAAGACCCATGAAGATGCAAGTAGTACCAGAGGGTTTGAATTATCAGGAGAAGCTGGGTAGGCTGGGACTTTTTTCCTTGGAGGGCAGGAGACTGAGAGGTGACCTTAGAGAGGTACAGTATGTTAAATCATGAGGGATGTCGATAAGGTAGATGGTCACAGTCCTGTTCCCAGGGAAGAAGAGTCAAAAACTAGGGGACATAGATTTAAGGTGAGAGGGAGATGAGGGACAACTTTTTCATACACAGGGTGGTTTATTATCACAGATATATGTCATGAAATGTGTTGTTTTGTTGCAGCAGTATATGTTAATGCTAGGAGTCTTATGGGTAAGGGTGATGAACTTAGAGCATGGTCAGTACATGGAACTATGATGTTGTGGTCATTACTGAAACTTGACCAAGAGAAGGGCAGGAATGGGTGATTAATGACCAGGTTTTCAAAGTTTTAGAAAAGATAGAGGAGGAGGAAAAAGAGTTGGGGGGAAGTTGCTCTACTACTCTCATGGGAGACAAAATGGAGGGATCAGACACCGAGTCCATTTGGGTGGAACTCAGGAATAGGAAGGGTGCAATCACACTGATGAGATGGTACTACAGGCCCTCTAACAGCCATTGGGATATTGAGAAGCAGATATGTAATCAGATTGAGGAAATATGTAAAAATAATAGGGTTGTTGTCAAGGGAGATTTCAACTTCCCCAATATAAACTGGGACCTTCTTAGTTCAAGGGGTTTGGATGGAGCAGAATTTGTAAAGTGTACCCAGGAAGGTTTACTAAATCACTATGTGGACAGTCCAACAAGAGGAGAGGCTGTACTGGACCTGGTGTTGGGTAATGACCCTGGCCTGGTGACTGACCTTTCACTGGGTGAACAGTTAGGGAACAGTGACCACAACTCCTTAACTTCCAGGAAAGCTATAGATAAGGATAGGTATGGTCCTTATGAGAGAGTTGTAAATTGGTGCAAGGCAATAGGTAGGAACTGAGAAGTGTTAATTGGGAGCACCTTTTTTCTAGCAAGTCCTCATCAGACATGTGGAAGGTAGTTAAAGATCAATTGCACAGAGTACAGGAAAGGAATGCTCCTGTTAGAAGGAAGGAAGGAGATGGAAAGATAGGAGAACCTTGGATGTCCAGAGAGATGATGAATTTAGTGAAGAAAAAGGAAAAATATGTAAAGCTTCAGAAGTTGGGATCAAACAGAGCACATGAGTGTTATGAAAAAGCCAGAATACTAAAGAAGGGGATTAGGAAAGTCATGAGGGGCTATGAAAAGTTCATAGCAAGTAGGATTAAAGTGAGTCCCAAGGCAATTTATACATACATCAAAAACAGGAGGATAACTAGGAACCACTCAAGGATAAAGGGGGAAACATTTGCTTGAATGCGAGCAATGTGAGTGAGGTACTAAATTAGTACTTTGCTCCAGTATTTACCAAGGAAAAGGATATGGAGGACAAGGAGACCAGTGTTGAGTGCGTAAATACATTATGACATTTAGAGGTCAAAGAGGAGGGACAGTGCCTTTAGAGGGCCTCCTAATAAGTATTAAGGTGGATAAGTCCCCAGGGCCTGATGGGATTTACCCCAGGTTATTGAAGGAGGCAAAGGACAAGATGGCCGGGCCCTTAACCAATATCTTCATGTCCTCTCCATCTACAGTCGAGGTCCCGGAGGACGAGCAAGTGGCTAATGTTGAACCTCTATTTAAGAAGGAAGCAAGAGAAAATTCTGGGAACTATGGACTGGTGAGTCTCATGTCAGTTGTAAGGAAATTGCTGGGATAGGATAAATGAGCATTTGGAAACCCATGGCTTCATTAGGAAGAGCCAGCATGGCTTTACGCATGGCAGGTTGTGCCTTACCAAGTTGATTGAGTTTTTTTGACAAGGTGACGAGAGAGATTGATGAGGGTAGGGTAGTGGATGCTGTCTACATAGGTTTTAGTAAATCTTTTGACAAAGTCCCCCATCGGCAGCTAATACACAAGATTATGATGCATGGGGTCCGTGTGAATTGGCTGTTTGGATTCAGAACTGGCCTGCAATTAGAAGACTGAGGGTAGTGGTTAAAGGGACTTACTCAAGCTTATTCTGTAACTAGTGATGTTCCATAGGGATCTGTGGTGGGACCTCTGCTGTCTGTAACGTATATAAATGATCTGGATGAAAATATAGATTCCTGAGTTAGTAAGTTTGTGGATGATATCAAGATTGGTTGAATTGTGGAGAGTGTAGAAGAGTGGCAAAGAATTAGATTAGATTATGAGAACACTCAGTCCTCTTTTATTGTCATTTAGAAATGCATACATGCATTAAAAAATGATACAATTTTCCTCCAGAGTGATATGACAGAAAACAGGACAAACCAAAGAGTAACACTGACAGAACCACATAATTATAACATATAGTTACAGCAGTGCAAAACAATACCATAATTTGATAAAGAACAGACCATGGGCACGGTAAAAAAAAAAGTCTCAAGTCCCGATCGACTCCCGAGTCCCCGATAGGTGGCAAAAGGGAAAAACTCCCTGCCATAAACTTTCAGGCACCAACAACTGCCGATGCCTTGGAAGCAGCTGACCACAGCCGACACCGAGTCCATCCATCCGAAAACTTCAAGCCTCCGACCAGCCCCTCCGATACAACCTCCCGAGTGCCATCCTCTGCCGAGCGCCTTCAACCTAGCCCCGGCCACCAAAACAAGCAAAGCCGAGGATTCGGGGCCTTCTGCTCCGGAGATTCTGGTTACCACACAGTAGCAGCGGCAGCGAAGCGGGCATTTCAGAAGTTTCTCCAGATGTTCCTCCATACTCTCACATCTGTCTCCATCAAATCAGAATTGTACATGGTCCCCTACTTGACAGATTACAGATATAATTCACCGGAGAGGCCGCGCGTGCCGTGTCATGCTGCCATCTTCACCTCCTCCCCCAGCACAATATGGATCAGTTGCAGATATGGGCAGAGAAATTGCAGTTGAAGTTTAACCCAGATAAATGTGAAGTGTTACACTTCGGTAAGCAAATACAAGGAGACAGTACACTGTTAAGGGCAAAATCCAGGACAGTGTTGCTGAGTAGAGAGATCATGGGTCCAAGTCCTTGAAAGTGGCTACACAGACCAATAAGGTGGTCAAGAAGGCTTGTGGAATCTCTCCCTTTATTAGTTGAGGGATTGAGTTCAAAAGTCAGGAGATTATGCTGCAACGTTGTAAAAATCTGAATAGTCCATATCTGGAATATTGCATGCAATTCTGGTGGCCCCACTATAGGAAGGATGTTGAGGCTTTGGAGAGGATTCAGAAGAGGTACTCAGAAAGTCGTGTATGCCTGGAATGCACTGTCTGGTATGGTGGTAGAGGCAAATAAGTTCGACGCTTTTAAGAGACATTTGTAAATGCACATGGATACAAGGAAGATGGAGGGATATGGACATTGTGTAGGTAGGTGTGATTAGTGTTTGGGTGTTCTTGATTTGCTTTATAGCTGTTTCTGCACAATATTGTAGGTTGAAAGGCCTGTTCCTGTGCTGTATTCTTCTATATTCTACAGTGCAAGATATAGAAAATTACTGTTAATTATAATAAATAGTGCAAAAGAGAAATAGTGAAGTAATCTTTACAGGTTCAGGAATCTGATGGCAGAGGGGAGAAAGCTGTCCCTAAAATATTGAATGTGAGATCTTCTGGCCCCTGAACCTACTCCCTAAAGGTAGTAATAAAATGAGGTTACAGCCCAGATAGTGAGGGTCCTTAATGATAGGTGCTCCCTTCTTAAGGCACCGACTTTTGAAGGTACCCTCAGTGGTAAGGGGTTTGTGCCGATGATGGAACTGACTGAGACTGCAATCCTCTGCAGCCTCTTTCAGTCCTGTGTTTTGGAGCCTCCATATCAGGCAGTGATGCTCTCCACCACGCATCTGTAAAACTCTATTAGAGTATTTGGTAACATACCAAATCTCCTCACACTCCTAATGAAATAGAGCGGCTTGTGTGTCTTTATGATTACATCAACATGTTAGGCGCAGGATAGATTCCCTGAGATGTTGATGCCCAGGAACTTGAAGTTGCTCACCCTTTCCACTCCTGACCCCTCAATGAAGACTGGTGTTTTATTCCCCCAACTTTTCCTTCCCAAATTCCACAGTCCTGCTGAGGTTCTTGTTGTGACAGCACTCAACCAAGCGATCTGACTCACTCCAGCCTGCCTCCCTGTCGCCAACTGTGATTCTGCCAGCAGTGGTGGTGTCATTGGCAACTTTATAGACGGTGTTCTGGCTTTACCTGGTTGCCCAGCCACGAGTGTTCAGGGAGGAGAGGAGTGAGATATGGGCCAAACACAGTCAAATGGGACTAACAAAGAGAGACAATTAGTCAGCATGGATGAGTTGGGCCATAGTGACATATAATTGCATTGTAAACTGCTTGTAACTGCACAAATGAGGCAAAGTTTCCATTAATATATAGGTCACCTACACTACAGATGCCTCTCTGTTTCCAGGTAGAAAAACCAGTATCATTCAGGCCAGGCAAAAAGGAATGATGGTCACAAATCGGAGTGTTAATATAAGTTTTTGGGGCCTTAATGTGTAGTTGAATCTGCTTCCAAATTCTTATAGTGCTGCCAACCACGAACTATTACAACCACTACTACTACTACTACGTCGACTCAGGCCTAGGGGGCCGGCGTTGGGCACAATGACGGACTCTCCACTTCTCCCTCTCCCTCATCGGTGTGTTCAGTTCATCTACATTAGCCGCGCCGCTGTCTTCTAGGAGCGTGTTGACCATAGTCTTGGGAGGGCGCCCAGGGTTCATCCTCCCGTGCTTGGGCTCCCATATGATGACTGGGGTGGCGTAGACAGTGCCCCTCTAGTTGCAGTCTTCTCGCCTCGATTTTAGTGGTGAGCATCGGTAGGTTGTTATAGAGCTCGACGGTCGTCATGTGCTGTTGCCAACTCGCGTCAAGAGCCATCCGGAGCATTCGTGTATAGCAACCATCTAGAGACTTTCTCATTGTCTTGGTGAGTGTCCACGTCTCGCATCCGTACGTGAGAATGGACTCTATGACTGCTATGAAAATCCTCTTTTTAAGCCCTCTGGTCAGGTTCGACTTCCAGATTTCCTTCATGTCGTTCATAGCCCTCCACGCCAGCGCCTTCCGTATCTTTATGTCCTTCTCCGAACTCATCATTCTTGACTCGAGGTGCCAACCACAAAGCTGTTACTAAAGTGGGACTTATTAACTGCGGTGTGCCTATTAAGGAGAGCTGGTAAGGAAGTCTTCTTACAAAGCACTCGCTCTATGAGTAACAATGCTGGGCACGAGTCTGAGGTAGAGGGTGGGCCTTTTTTCCACCATGCAAGAATGGATAGGTGGGCAGCCCAGTAATACATTTTAACGTCCAGTAGGGCAAAACCACCTGCTTCTTTGGGCATTGACAAGTGCTTTTTAGTAATTCCAATGGCTTTATAATTCCAAATGAAGGGTATAATAATTGAACCCAATTGCTTAAAATATGACAGAGGAATAAAACATGGAACTGACTGGAAAAGATGAAGAAATCGTGGCAGTACAATCATCCCTCCCCACCAAAGAAATTGGAAGGGTTTTCCGAAAGTCAATATTGCGTTTAACCTGCGCAACTTTGTTTCGCCAATTCACTTGCAAAAGGTCATCTGGGTTTTTTGTTATAGTCACACAAGGATAGGAAAAATTATCATGTTATTTTAAAGGGAATGGACTGTAAATACGCTGTATTAATCACTGCAGTGACTGGCATTAGTTCACTCTTATCCCAATTAATAGAGAAACTACCAAAATTATTAATTAGAGTCAGAAGGACAGGTATTGATGTCTGTGGGCTGGAGATATATAAAAGGACATCGTCAGCGTATAACGAAAGGTGATGTTTATGCCCATGCAGATCAATGGGAGATATCAAAGGGTCCTGTCTGATGCTAACAGCCAGTGGGTCAATGATAACTGCAAACAAAAACGGAGGAAGGGGGCAGCCTTGACGAGTCCCATGATGAATTGCAAAAGGGGAGGAAATATTCTGATTAGTGATAATAGAAGCAGATGGGTGTGAATAAATTATCTCAATCCATTTAATGAAAGATGGTCCAAATCCAAATTTCTTAAGTGCAAACATCATATTTGGCCATTCCACTTGGTCGAATGCATGTTGCGCATCTAATGAAGTGACTGCAACCTCTTCTGCATGTTTTGTATATAAAATATTGAAAAGGTGATGCAAATTAAAATGCATATGTCTACCTGGCACAAAGCCAGTTTGATCTGGATGAATAATAGAACAAATACATTCTTTTAACCTATTGGCCAGGACTTCCCCAAGAATTTTGGTTTCAATGGGCAGCAGCGAAATGGGGCGATATGATGAAACCATCTCGGGATCACGGCCTGGTTTTGGAATCAGAGAAACATTGGCTTTACATAAAGTGGGTGGCAATCTGGAAGCTGTCCTAGAGTGATTAAACATTTGTAAGAGCAGAGGTGACAATTTTGAACCAAATGCTTTGAAGAATTCCATGCTAAAACCATCAGGACCCACTGCCTTATTATTGGGGAGGGAAAAGGTGACCTTCTTGATCTCATCTAGGCTTATATTAGCAACAAGTGTATTTACTGAATCTGTTGTCAGTGTGGGCAGATTCAGATTATCAAAAAAATGCATCCATAGCTTCAACTTCAGAACCACCTTGTGATTGGTGAATACTAACATAGAACTCCGCAAAACACATTAATTTTTTCCGGGTCCGTCCATAAAAAGCCAACTTTCACCTTTATACGATGTATGGCCCTGGAGGCCTGCATCTGTCTTAACTGAGGGGCTAATAACCTATGGGGCTTTTCACCAATCTCAAAATACATCTGTCTGACTTGTGTCAGTAGTTTTGAGACACTCTTGGACATTATAGAATTATACTCACACTGTAAGGCAGTAATCTTATTAAATAATTCTGCTTCCTGGTTTATTTTGTAAGAAGTTGGCTAATCTGGACATATAATTTCATGACAAAATTATTCCCTCGGACTCTATGGTAATGAAAAGGATGCTGACTGGCAGCTTTGCTCAGCCATTCAATTGGAGATAAAACATCTTTGGCAAAAATCAGAGGAGTTTTACCAATATCCTGAGCAATACTCATCACCAAGCATTAGATGGCCTTGTTATTCATCCTTGAACAACAAGACTCTGCTTCAAAACTACTTTAATCTGTGGTATACTGGGGCACCCTGAGATGAAACATTAATGCAAACATGCAAGTTGAAAAATGAACTTCCTTGTGTGTCTCCCAAAGAAGATCCTTCCTATCGAATGCGATCTCCTAAAGTGTCTTGAATCAGCTGAATTGTAAGACTCTGACAGGACTTGATGAGTGCTTAACAGGCATTAGAAGGCAAAGCCTTGACTCAGACCTGTTGAGATTTCTGGAAGCTACATGGGTCCCAGGGAGCAGAAAACAGCCTCAGGCATATCACACCTGCCAAGCCAACTTCCCAAAGTCACTATGACTTACTCAAAGTCCCATTAAAAATCTAACACTTTTCAAATACAACTACCAACACACAAGATGCTGATTGTTGGGCTCTTACCATTGAAGAATTATCATTGATCATTGATGCTTCATCATTGAAGAAGCATCAAGGGCTTGATCCCACAGAGACATTCAAGTCTAGATTTAATATTGTAACCGCTTTATCTCTCTTCAGCCTTTCACATCATGAACTGCAGTTGTTATAAGTAGGAATTTACTGCCTACTTACAAAAAAAAATATAAAGAGAGAAGATTACCACCACGTTCTTCAGAGGTTGTATTGAGAGTATCCTGAGCAGCTGCATCACTGCCTGGTTCGGAAATTGCACCATCTCAGATTGCAAGACCCTGCAGCAGATAGTGAGGTCAGCTGAGAAGATCATCGGGGTCTCTCTTCCTGCCATCACAGACATTTACACCACATGCTGCATCTGCAAATCAAACAGCATTATGAAGGACCCCATGCACCCCTCATACAAACTCTTTTCCCTTCTGCCATCTGGAAAAAGACACCGAAGCATTTGGGCTCTCATGACCAGACTATGTAACAGTTTCTTCCCCTAAGCCATCAGACTCCTCAATACCCAGAGCCTGGCTTGACACCAACCTACTGCCCTCTACTGTGCCTATTGTCTTGTTTATTATTTATTATTATTTATTGTAGTGCCTGCACTGTTTTCTGCACTTTCTACAGTCCTGGATAGGTCTGTAGTCTAGTGTAGTTTTTGTGTTTTTTCTTACGTAGTTCAGTGTAGTTTTTGTATTGTTTCATGTAGCACCATGGTCCTGGAAAACGTTGTCTCATTTTTACTATGTTCTGTACCAGCAGTTATGGTTGAAATGACAATAAAAAGTGACTTGACTTGAGTTGACTTGACTTGAAGATTTTCAGGACCAATGGGGAAGAGTAAGAAGAACCTGCAGAAGCCTGACGTACCACAGCTATAGTGGATGGGAAAGAGAGGCCTACCAGGATTGCATTATCATAGTTACCACACCGGTAAAAATAAGACACAGTTTCAGGAGCTAATGAGTTGAAATTCATCATTCTTGTAAACCTCCTCTGTACCCTCTCCAATGCCTGCACATCCTTTCTTAGATATGGGGCCCAAAGATGCTCAATGTACTCCAAACATCCTCTGCCCAATGCCTCATCCATATAATTAACATACAACATGAAAAGTAGTACCACCTATGCAGAACACCACTAGACACTGGCAGCCAACCATATCTGGTCCCCTTGATTGCCACTCTTTGCCTTCTGCTACTTAGCTGATCTACTGCCCGTGCTAGTAGCTTTCCAGTAATGTGATGGGCTCTTATCTTGTTTAGCGGTCTCACGGCCTCTTTTCAAAGGCCTTCTGAAAATCCACGTAAACAACTTCTTTGTCTATCCTGTAGGTTGTTTCCTCAAAGAATTCCAATAGATTTTCAGTCCAGATTCCCCCAGAACGAAACCATGCTGAATTTGGCCTATTTTATCATGTGTGGAAGCTTCAGAGAGGATGGAAAGATGATTCACCAGGATGCTGCCTGGATTCGAGAGCGTGTCCTATGAGGAAAGGTTGAGCAAGCTGGGGCTTTCCTCTTTGGAGCAAAGGAAGGTGAGGGGAAGCTTAATGCAGGTGTGTAAGGTGTTAAAAAACGTAGCTAGATTGGATGGCACAGCAGTCAGTAATATGAGATAGGTGATTGGACCAATGTACAAGGAGGATGTCAGAGATAGGGTTTTCTACACAGAGGGTGGTAAGTGCATGGAACGCTTTGCCCTGCGAGGGGTAGAGGCAGATATATTAGGAACATTTAAGAGACTTACATGGGCAAATAGATGAAAGAAAAATGGAGGGCTACACGGGAGAGAATGGGTTGATTGACCTTAGAGTTGGTTGACAGGCTGGACTGTTCTATGTTCTATAAGGAGTTGTACTTGACCTTATTCTAGGGAATAAGGATGGTGAACTGGTGGAAGCGTCTGTAGAGGATCCCTTTGTGAACAGTGATCACAATTCGGTTGCAGTGGCAAAGGAAAAGGTTGGACACAGAGTTTTGAAATTGGGGGAAGGGTGACTTAGATAGGACTTGGTAAAAGTAAAATGGATTCAGTTATTAGAGGCAAAATCAGTATTAGGTAAGTGTGAGTTGTTTAAAAGCAAAATAGTAAGAGTTCATTCAGCTTGTCCTTGTGAGGGTAAGAAGCAAATATGGTAAGATTAGGGAATTTTGGTTGGCAACAGAAATTGAGGGTTTGATTGTGGAAAGGAAGGAGGTGTATGTCAGATATAGGAAATTGTTATCAAAAGAGTTCTTCAAGAGATATGGGAGAGATCTTGTGAAAACAGTTTGGAGGGCGAAAAGGGGATGTGAATTAGATCTGGAAATAGAATTAAAGAGAACTCCCTCAAACCATTATAAATAAAGTATATTAGAAGCAAGAAGGTAGATAGAGAAAGGGTGGATCCTCTCAGGAACCAAAAGAGAAGCACTTGAGTGGGTCCAGGATTCAGGTGGGTCCTGAATGAGTGCTTCAGATCAGTATTCACTAGCAAGAAGAATGAGGAGATTGGACAGTTAACGGTGGTGTATGCTGAAAGGAAGGGGTAAGTGTTAGAGATACTGACGTACATTAAGGTGGGCATATCCCCAGGATCTCATACCCCAGGATGTTATGGAAAGCAAAGGAGGATACTGCTGGAGCATTGACCAGAAGACTGGAATGTAGCTGATGCTGTTTCTCTATTCAAGAGTGCAGTAGGGATAAGTCAGGAAACCAGAGGTCAGTGTGATTTATTTCAATCGTAGGAAATTTTAGTTAAGGCAGGGACAGATCAGGGAGGGTCAGCATTGTTTTATGCATGGGAAATCACACCTCACGCATCTGACTGAGCCTTTTAACAGAGCTTACTGTGATGAAGGTGAGGCAATAGACATGGTATAAACGGACCTTAGCAAGGCATTTGACAAGGTCAAGTGTGGTAAGCTGGACCAGAATATTAGGGCACATGAGATGCAAGGTGTTTTGGCAAAGTAGGTCTAAAATAGGTGTGGTTATAGAAGGCCAATTATAGTAGTGGAGAGTTGATCCTCCTGACTGGAGGCCTGTTACCTGTAACGTACCACAGCGATCAGTACTGGGACCTTAGTTGTTTGGAATCTATAGTATATAAATGACTTGGAGAAGAATGTCTGTGTAAGTTACTGGAGTTGTAGATAGTGAGGAGGATTGTCTAAGGAGAGGGGGGATTTAAACCATCTGGAAAGCTGAATTGACTGGTGGCAGATGGAACAGACAAGTGTGGGTTAATGTGCTTTGGGTTATCTAACACTGGCAAACATGTTCGGCAAGAAGTACCAAAGAACTGAACCATATCAGCTTCTTCTTGCAGTCGTCAGAAACCAGTCAATTCAGTCTGAGTAAGATCAAGGAAAGACGAGGGCCACTGGATACAGCAGATCCTCAACAAATGATGCATACTGTACTTGCATGCAGCAACACAGAAAGTCCAGGTGAGTGACATTTGGATAACATAAGTATCAGGCAATGGATGTTTCTGCAAGGGAAGAATTTAATCACTTACCCTTCACATTCAATGGCATTACTTTGCCTTGTCTCCCTCTACCATCATTCTGATTGGAAAATCATCCAAAGTAATCAGCCTTCTGGGGGTGACATTGACCAGAAATTCAGCTGGATCAGCCATGCAAGTTCTACATAGAAACATAGAAACATAGAAACATAGAAAATAGGTGCAGGAGTAGGCCATTCGGCCCTTCGAGCCTGCACCGCCATTTATTATGATCATGGCTGATCATCCAACTCAGAACCCAGCCTTCCCTCCATACCCCCTGACCCCTGTAGCCACAAGGGCCATATCTAACTTCCTTTTAAACATAGCTAATGAACTGGCCTCAACAGTTTGCTGTGGCAGAGAATTCCACAGATTCACCACTCTCTGTGTGAAGAAGTTTTTCCTAATCTCGGTCCTAAAAGGCTTCCCCTCTATCCTCAAACTGTGACCCCTCGTTCTGGACCTCCCCAACATCGGGAACAATCTTCCCGCATCTAGCCTGTCCAATCCCTTTAGAATCTTATACGTTTCAATCAGATCCCCCCTCAATCTTCTAAATTCCAACGAGTACAAGCCCAGTTCATCCAGTCTTTCTTCATATGAAAGACCTGCCATCCCAGGAATCAATCTGGTGAACCTTCTTTGTACTCCCTCTATGGCAAAGATGTCTTTCCTCAGATTAGGGGACCAAAACTGCACACAATACTCCAGGTGTGGTCTCACCAAGGCCTTGTACAACTGCAGTAGTACCTCCCTGCTCCTGTACTCGAATCCTCTCGCTATAAATGCCAGCATACCGTTCGCCTTTTTCACCGCCTGCTGTACCTGCATGCCCACTTTCAATGACTGGTGTATAATGACACCCAGGTCTCGTTGCACCTCCCCTTTTCCTAATCGGCCACCATTCAGATAATAATCTGTTTTCCTATTGTTGCCACCAAAGTGGATAACTTCACATTTATCCACATTAAATTGCATCTGCCATGAGTTTGCCCACTCACCCAACCTATCCAAGTCACCCTGCATCCTCTTAGCATCCTCCTCACTGCTAACACTGCCACCCAGCTTCGTGTCATCCGCAAACTTGGAGATGCTGCATTTAATTCCCTCATCCAAGTCATTAATATATATTGTAAACAACTGGGGTCCCAGCACTGAGCCTTGCGGTACCCCACTAGTCACCGCCTGCCATTCTGAAAAGGTCCCATTTATTCCCACTCTTTGCTTCCTGTCTGCTAACCAATTCTCCACCCACACCAATACCTTACCCCCAATACCGTGTGATTTAAGTTTGCACACTAATCTCCTGTGTGGGACCTTGTCAAAAGCCTTTTGAAAATCCAAATATACCACATCCACTGGTTCTCCCCTATCCACTCTACTAGTTACATCCTCAAAAAATTCTATGAGATTCGTCAGACATGATTTTCCTTTCACAAATCCATGCTGACTTTGTCCAATCATTTCACCGCTTTCCAAATGTGCTGTTATCACATCCTTGATAACTGACTCCAGCAGTTTCCCCACCACCGACGTTAGGCTAACCGGCCTATAATTCCCCGGTTTCTCTCTCCCTCCTTTTTTAAAAAGTGGGGTTACATTAGCCACCCTCCAATCCTCAGGAACTAGTCCAGAATCTAACGAGTTTTGAAAAATTATCACTAATGCATCCACTATTTCTTGGGCTACTTCCTTAAGCACTCTGGGATGCAGACCATCTGGCCCTGGGGATTTATCTGCCTTCAATCCCTTCAATTTACCTAACACCACTTCCCTACTAACATGTATTTCGCTCAGTTCCTCCATCTCTCTGGACCCTCTGTCCCTTACTATTTCTGGAAGATTATTTATGTCCTCCTTAGTGAAGACAGAACCAAACTAATTATTCAATTGGTCTGCCATGTCCTTGCTCCCCATAATCAATTCACCTGTTTCTGTTTGCAGGGGACCTACATTTGTCTTTATCAGTCTTTTCCTTTTTACATATCTATAAAAGCTTTTACAGTCCGTTTTTATGTTCTCTGCCAGTTTTCTCTCATAATCTTTTTTCCCCTTCCTAATTAAGCCCTTTGTCCTCCTCTGCTGAACTCTGAATTTCTCCCAGTCCTCAGGTGAGCCACATGTATAACAATAGGTTAGAGGGTGGTAAACCCTGGAGAGTGTGCCTCACCTCCTGACAACCCAAACATTTCCACCTACAAGGCACACAACTGAAGTATGAGGAATACTCTCACTTGCTTAGATAAACACAGCCCCAACGTCATTACATCATTAATGACAAAGCAGGCCCATCTGCCTCCATGAACAGTGAACACCTTCCTCAGCAGCACACAACTACAAAGTGCACTGTAGTTGCTCACTGAGGTTGCCCTGGTGAGCTTCCCTAACCTGTGGTGTCTACCACCAAATGGACAGCAGGTGCATGAGAACACCATAACCTGGTGGTCTGCCCACAAATTGCAGATTGCCCTGACCAGGAAATATACTGCCATTTTTTCATTGGGTTCACCCACTGCAACTAACTCCCCACCCCCATAGCATTGTGGAACTACTCGCTGGGACAACAGCGGCTAAGAAAGCTGCTTTTCTTCATCTTCTCAGAGCAATTTGGTATGGGAAATAAATGCTGGATGGCTTACATCAGATCCGAAAAATGAATTTTAAAAAATTAAGTGCATCTTGATTTCCGGTGAAAATATAGGCATGTACAGCACAGACATGTATTTATTGAATTCCGTGATGGATGTGATTTTCTCAAAAATTGACCGCCAGCACAATCCATTCTGGGTTAAGTCGATTTAACATGGTTCGCGGATACACAAAACGTTGCTTTAAGGCCAGAACGGGAATGGAATGAAGAAGAAGCTTCAAATTTTCTGACAGAGTTGTGTCACTACTGTAGGCAAGCAGAATGTGGACAAAACAGTCAGGTGGTTGTGGTAATTAAGACCGGCATCTCAGTACCAAGTCCTCTGACTATTTGTAACATAGCAAGTTGACGTTGGTCTGGAACCAAAGGTTCAAAGGTTCAATATTCACCGTTGGTGAAATTTTCCAATTGCAGAAATTAATAACATGAGAAATGACTGAGATTATATGCAGACAAAAGAGTTAGTGCCTATGGAATTTATACCCTGAGGTGGATAACATCAAGAATCTGCCAAACAGACTTAGCTCACTGAGGCTAGTGCTATATGAACTACCTTGTAAATCTTGCTGAAAATGTTTTGAATAAAATCCAGAATGGGATTAACCAGCTTGCTTTCTCAAAGAGCTGACAAATACATTCTGGGCTAAATGGTCTTAACTAAACAGAGAACAATACAGCAGAGAACAGGTTCTTCAGTACAGAATATCTCTGTCAACTGCAATGCCAATTTCAATTAATCCCATTTGCCTGCAGACGGCTATTTTCCCTCCATTCCTGCCTGTTCAAATGCCTCGTAAATGTTATTACAGCACCTGCTTCAACCATCTCCCTTAGCATACTGTTTCAGCCACCAAACAACCACGCTCTGTATAAAAAGCTTTGCATCACATATCTCCTATAACCTTTCCACCTCTCACCTTCTATGGCATCTGCTCTTCTGGGCAAGAGACTTTGACTATCTACCCTATCTATTTTTCCTCATATATTTTTAAACTTCTGTCGAGTCACCCTTCAGCCTCTGATGCTCCAGGTAATACTCTCTAATCCAGGCAACATCCTGGTGGGCCTCTCCTGCACCCTCTGCAAAGCCTTGACAGCTGTTCTATAATGTGGTGGTTAGATTGCACAGTATGCTCCAAATGTTATCTCCAGCTAAGTTTTGCAACATGAGTTTTGCTCCTAAGTTCTACTCAGCACCCCAAAGAATGAAGGCAATTATAAACCATAAGACTTTATGGTTTTTGCTTAGTGGGCTGAATCTAGATGACCTACTGCCCTGGGCTGGCCATGCATGATCCCACCCTGCCAGAATAACTGCATATGTAGGGTCAATCAAGTTTATCCTCTGTGTCCAGGAAGCATCTGGCATTGCAAAGGTTTCAGTGAAGTGAGGGTCCAACAGCAGTGTGCCAACAGCCTTCAGCAAGATGCATGGATTAGGGCAGGGCTTTGCCTTCTGTCAAATGTCAATGAGTCCTCTTAATAGACTTCAAATGCGTCAGAGACAAAAGCACTTGAAAACATAAAATCACCACCAAGAAATCATTGAAAATCAAATGAGTAAGAATATGAAATTTTCCCCCCTAAATGGTGATTCCAATCCAATGCCAAGAATGGGCATGCACACATGTACACTGACCCGTTCACATACAACATCTGTCAAGGAACACTAACTTCAGGCTTTTCAAGAGAAGTGTTACAGGAAACTCTGCAGACAGTATGTCACCAGCAGCATGATAAATACCTTCCAGTAGTCCTGACTAGAATCAGGAAGACCCATCACGTCCAGTGTTGTAGTCAATTGAAGAAAAAGGCAGAACAAAAACATACCTTACTGGGAATTACTAATATGTTCATGGGTAACTGCTAGAATTTGCTTCAGCTTAGTGGTGGCATATAGTAAGAGAGCATAACAGCACAGAAGCAGGCCCTTTGGCCCATCTAGTCTGTGCCAAACTGTTATTCTGCCTAGTCCCATTGACCTACACATGGACTATAGTCCTCAGTGCTCCTCCCATACATGTACTGATCCAAATTTCTCATAAATTTTGTAAGCAAACCCATTTCTACCACTTCCGCTGGCAGCTCATTCCACACTTGCACCACCCTCTGAGTGAAGAAGTTCCCCTTAAACATTTCACCTTTCACCCTTAACCTATGTCCACCAGTTCTAGTCTCACCCAACCTCAGGAGAAAATTCCTGCTTACATTTACCTTATCTAGACCCCTCATAATTGTGTATACCTCCATCAAATCTCCCATTGTTCTCCTACGCTCCAGAAAACAGAGTCCTAACCTATTCAACCTTACCCTATAACTCAGATCCTCAAGTTCCAGCAACATCTTTGTAAATTTTCTCTGCACTCTTTCAATCTTATTGATATTGTTACGTACCCCGTAACTGGGTTGCCAAACCAGCAGAAATGGATCACTCAGTTGGAGTCTGGAGTACTAGAACTAAGAAAGTTTTATTAGAGAAACAAGCAATGCAATACTCTAATCAAAAGGATAATGAATGCAACAGTTCAGCAATGATAAACATACATGTACACAGAATTCAGATAACAGGATCAATCAAGCTCTATCGTTGTCTAGGGGTAAATGACCAGTTTCAAAGTGACGCAAAGTTCAGTTCAATTTAGTTCAGTTCAGTTCGCAGTAATCACTGCCGTGGGAGATGGACAGTGTGGGGGGGGGAGGAGAGAGAGAGCAAAACGAATGAATATTCAAACAGCTTCCACACACAGACCTTCGCAGTCAGCTGTCGGGCGAGCCCTTTGTGATGTCATCTGAGAACACCGACCATGACCCCTCAGTTTCCAGATACGATCGTTTCCCTGCGCTGAACCTGGCACCCAGGCAAGGGTAGACACACACCAGGTTCCCGCCGATCGTGCCTTTCCACCCTGTGCGTTTATGGCCCGGTACTTCCCACCGACTTGTGAGAGACGCACCGCTTCCAGGGTCTTGTTACCTCGGGTGTTGTGTGTGTGTCGCCTTAGCAAACCTGTCCCTTTTTATCCCCCTGCTGGGGTATCACCTGTCCATCACTTCAAACAGTTCAGGGTTCAAAGGGGGAGCCGCTCCAGACAGCTCTCTCCTTCTGTTATTCTCTCTCCCGTCCCTTCATTACACATCTCCAAGTGCTGCTCCGTTGTTTTCCTTATCTCTCTCTCTCCTGAAGTCAGGTGGCAGACCAACTGCTGATTCCACTGGTGCCAGCCCAGGCCAGCTACATCTTAATCTATGTGTATTCTAGTCACAATATCTTTGCTGTCAGCAGGTGACCAGAACTGAACAAAATACTGCAAATTTGGCCTTACCAATACTTTATTCTTCTTCAACATAACATCCCAACTCCTGTACTTAGTACCTTGATTTATGAAAGGCCAATGTGCCAAAAGCTCTCTCTATGATCCTATCTATCAGTGTTGCCTTTTCAAGGAATTATGAATCTTTATTCCCAGATCCCTTTGTTCTACTGCACTCCTCGGTGTCCTAACATTCACTGTGTAAGTCCTCCCCTGCTTTGTTCTTCCAAAGTCCAACCGCTCACACTTGTCTGTATTAAATTCCATCTGCCCATTTTTCACCCTGTTCTTTCAGCTGGTCCAGATCTCGCTGCAAGTTCTGATAGCCTTCCTCATTGTCCACCACTTCTCCAATTCTGGTGTCATTTGCAAATTTGCTGATCCAGTTTACCACATTATCTTCTAAATCACAAAAGTTTGAAGGTCAAAGTACATTTATTATCAAAGTATGTGTACATTATACAACCTTGAGATTCATCTATTTACAAAAAGCCACAAACCATGAAACCCAAGACAACCCATTTAAAAAAAAACGAGCACCCAATGTGCAGAAAGAAAGAAAAAAAAACAAATTATGCAAGCAATAAAAGTAGGCAAATTGAATTTAGAACGAAAGTGAGTCCTCAGACACGAAGCCCAGAGCAGTTGGAACAGGCCATAGCCTAAGCCTCAGTTCATCACACAGTGGAGTAAATGTACACAGAGCCTGGAACAGTTGGAACAGGCACAACCGAAGCCTCAGTTCATCACATGGCAGACTAAATGTCACAGAGCCCGGAGCAGCTGGAACAGGCCCTCAGCCTCAGTGCAGCGAAGAGCAGAGTAAAGGTCGCGGGGCCGCTGGCAGAACCAGCCCGATCCTTGCCACTGGTCCCGACACTCTGCCTTTTCAATCCATTGGTCTGGTGGTTGACTCATCCAAACTTCAGGTTGTTTCTCAGTCTAATACCCAGGCCCCATCACACTGATATGCTCTGGGCCTGGACCTTGCCACCACATTTCAGACCACACCCAGTCTTTCCAAATCACCCCAGTGCTTAGATTGATCAAACCTCACTCTTGGTTTAGGTGGGTGGGCTCCAAATCTACCTCTCACACCACAACTTTGCCTCACATATGCCTCAACCTTGCTTTGACTTGTCCTCAAACACGCCTTGACCTCTCCCCGACTTCACCTCACACCCGAATGCTTGACCCTTGACTCAGCCTCTCTTTCGGTCACCTCTACATTGTTTGCAGTGATCGTTTTTTCTAATTTTTTTTACAGAATAAGTATTATTGGTAAAGTATTTAGTTGTAGTTCTTGTTTCAGAAACTGCCAGTAAGTTATAATCTACCTTCAGCAGCACCATTTTAAACTGGTAGATGTGGATGACAGAGCAACATACCCAACACTAACCCCTATGGCACACCACCAGTCCCAGGCCTCCACAAGCATCTGCTACAACTCTGGCTTAGCCCACTAGGCCAATGTTGAATAAAATTTACTAATCCATCTGTTAAGCTCAATGGCCTATAACTTCCCAGCTTATGCTCAGAATGTTTTGTGAACGGTGGAACAACATTAGCTATCTTCCAGTCTTCTGACACCTCACCCGTAACTAAGGATGTATTAAATACTTCAATGTCTCTTTTACTTACTCAATTGCAAGGTCAGTAACTTAAATAAAGAAAAATTGAAATCTCATGATTTAAGTTTTTCATCTTTTACAAGCATGAGAAAGTTGGCAGATTCTGGAAATCACAAGCAACACATACAAAATGCTGAAAGAGCTCAGCAGCTCAGGAGGCATCGGTAGAAAGGAGCAAACAGTCGACGTTTATGACTGAGACACTTCTTCAGGGGAAAGAGCTGTCAGACCCAACTCCTCCAGCCCCAGAGACAACTCCTCCAGTCCCAGAGTCAACTCCTCCAGTCCCAGAGTCAACTCCTCCAGTCCGAGTCAACTCCTCCAGTCCCAGAGTCAACTCCTCCAGTCCGAGTCAACTCCTCCAGTCCCAGTGTCAACTCCTCCAGTCAGAGTCAACTCCTCCAGTACCAGAGTCAACTCCGCCACTCCGAGTCAACTCCTCCAGTCCCAGAGTCAACTCCTCCAGTCCGAGTCAACTCCTCCAGTCCCAGAGTCAACTCCTCCAGTCCGAGTCAACTCCTCCAGTCCAAGAATGAACTCCTCCAGACCCAGAGTCAACTCCTCCAGTCCGAATGAACTCCTCCAGTCTGAGTCAAATCCTCCAGTCCCAGAGTCAACTCCTCCAGTCCGAGTCAACTCCTCCAGTCCGAGTCAACTCCTCCAGTCCCAGAGTGAACTCCTCCAGTCCAAGTCAACTCCTCCAGCCCCAGAGGAAAACTCCTCCGGTCCCAGAGACAACTCCTCCAGTCCGAGTCAACCCCTCCAGTCCAAGAGTCAACTTCTCCAGTCCGAGTCAACTCACGCTACCCGAGTCAACTCCTTCAGTCCGATCAACTCCTCCAGTCCCAGAGTCAACTCCTCCAGACCGAGTCAAATCCTCCAGTCCGAGTCAACTTCTCCAGTCTGAGTCAAATCCTCCAGTCCCAGAATCAACTCCTCCAGTCCGAGTCAACTCCTCCAGTCCCAGAGTCAACTCCTCCAGTCCGAGTCAAATCACCCTGCTTGAGTCAACTCCTTCAGTCAGAGTCAAATCCTCCAGTCCCAGAGTCAACTCCTCCAGTCCAAGAGTCAACTCCTCCAGTCCGAGTCAACTCCATCATTCTGAGTCAACTCCTCCACACCCAGAGTCAACTCCTCCAGTCCGAGTCAACTCCTCCAGTCCCAGAGTCAACTCCTCCAGTCCGAGTCAACTCCTCCAGTCCCAGAGTCAACTCCTCCAGTCCGAGTCAACTCTTCCAGTCCCCGAGTCAACACCTCCAGTCCGAGTCAACTCCTCCAGTCTCAGAGGCAAATCCCCCTGTGCAAGTCAATTCCTCCAGCCCCAGAGGCAACTCCTCCGGTCCCAGAGTCAACTCCTCCAGTCCAAGTCAACTCCTCCATTCCGAGTCAACTCCTCCAGTCCGAGTCAACTCCTCCAGTCCCAGAGTCAACTCCTCCAGTCCGAGTCAACTCCTCCAGTCCAGAGTCAACTCCTCCAGTCCCAGAGTCAACTCCTCCAGTCCGAGTCAACTCCTCCAGTCCGAGTCAACTCCTCCAGTCCGAGTCAACTCCCACTGTCCGAGTCAACTCCTTCAGTCCGAGTCAACTCCTCCAGCCCCAGAGGCAACTCCTCCCGTCCCAGAGTCAAATCCTCAAGACCGAGTCAACTCCTCCAGTCCCAGAGTCAACTCCTCCAGTCCGAGTCAACTCCTCCCAACCTGAGTCAACTCCTCCAGTCCCAGAGTCAACTCCTCCAGTCCGAGTCAACTCCTCCAGTCCCAGAGTCAACTCCTCCAGTCCGAGTCAACTCCTCCAGCCCCAGAGGCAACTCCTCCGGTCCCAGAGTCAACTCCTCCAGTCCGAGTCAACTCCTCCAGTCCCAGAGTCAACTCCTCCAGTCCGAGTCAACTCCTCCAGTCCCAGAGTCAACTCCTCCAGACCCAGAGACAACTCCTCCAGCCCCAGAGTCAACTCCTCCAGTCCCAGAGTCAACTCCTCCAGTCCCAGAGTCAACTCCTCCAGTCCGAGTCAACTCACCCTGCTTGAGTCAACTCCTTCAGTCCGAGTCAACTCCTCCAGTCCCAGAGTCAACTCCTCCAGTCCGAGTCAACTCCTCCAGTCCAAGAGTCAACTCCTCCAGTCCCAGAGTCAACTTATCCAGTCCGAGTCAACTCCTCCAGTCTGAGTCAAATCCTCCAGTCCCAGAATCAACTCCTCCAGTCCGAGTCAACTCCTCCAGTCCGAGTCAACTCCTCCAGTCTGAGTCAAATCCTCCAGTCCCAGAATCAACTCCTCCAGTCCGAGTCAACTCCTCCAGTCCCAGAGTCAACTCCTCCAGTCCGAGTCAACTCACCCTGCTTGAGTCAACTCCTTCAGTCAGAGTCAACTCCTCCAGTCCGAGTAAACTCCATCATTCTGAGTCAACTCCTCCAGACCCAGAGTCAACTCCTCCAGTCCGAGTCAACTTCTCCAGTCCGAGTCAACTCCTCCAGTCCGAGTCAACTCCTCCAGTCCCAGAGTCAACTCCTCCAGCCCCAGAGGCAACTCCTCCGGTCCCAGAGTCAACTCCTCCAGTCCCAGAGTCAACTCCTCCAGTCCGAGTCAACTCCTCCAGTCCGAGTCAACTCCTCCAGTCCCAGAGTCAACTCCCCCAGTCAGAGTCAACTCCTCCAGTCCCAGAGTCAACTCCTCCAGTCCGAGTCAACTCCTCCAGTCCCAGAGTCAACTCCTCCAGTCCCAGAGTCAACTCCTCCAGTCCGAGTCAACTCCTCCAGTCCCAGAGTCAACTCCTCCAGTCCCAGAGTCAACTCCTCCAGTCCGAGTCAACTCCTCCAGTCCCAGAGTCAACTCCTCCAGTCCGAGTCAACTCCTCCAGTCCGAGTCAACTCCTCCAGTCCCAGAGTCAACTCCTCCAGTCAGAGTCAACTCCTCCAGTCCCAGAGTCAACTCCTCCAGTCCGAGTCAACTCCTCCAGCCCCAGAGGCAACTCCTCCAGTCCCAGAGTCAACTCCTCCAGTCCGAGTCAACTCCTCCAGTCCGAGTCAACTCCTCCAGCACCAGAGTCAACTCCTCCAGTCCGAGTCAACTCCCCCTGTCCGAGTCAACTCCTTCAGTCCGAGTCAACTCCTCCAGACCCAGAGTCAACTCCTCCAGTCCGAGTCAACTCCTCCAGTCCGAGTCAACTCCTTCAGTCGGAGTCAACTCCTCCAGCACTAGAGGCAACTCCTCCCGTCCCAGAGTCAAATCCTCAAGACCGAGTCAACTCCTCCAGTCCCAGAGTCAACTCCTCCAGACCCAGAGACAACTCCTCCTGTCCGAGTCAACTCCTCCAGACCAAGAGTCAACAGCTCCAGTCCGAGTGAACTCCTCCAGTCCGAGTCAACTCCTCCAGACCCAGAGACAACTCCTCCAGCCCCAGAGGCAACTCCTCCGGTCCCAGAGACAACTCCTCCAGTCCGAGTCAACTCCTCCAGTCCAAGAGTCAACTCCTCCAGTCCGAGTCAACTCACCCTACCCGAGTCAACTCCTTCAGTCCGATCAACTCCTCCAGTCCCAGAGTCAACTCCTCCAGTCCGAGTCAACTCCTCCAGTCCCAGAGTCAACTCCTCCAGTCCCAGAGTCAACTCCTCCAGTCCGAGTCAACTCCTCCAGTCTGAGTCAAATCCTCCAGTCCCAGAATCAACTCCTCCAGTCCGAGTCAACTCCTCCAGTCCCAGAGTCAACTCCTCCAGTCCGAGTCAACTCACCCTACTTGAGTCAACTCCTCCAGTCCCAGAGTCAACTCCTCCAGTCCCAGAGTCAACTCCTCCAGTCCGAGTCAACTCCTCCAGTCTGAGTCAAATCCTCCAGTCCCAGAATCAACTCCTCCAGTCCGAGTCAACTCCTCCAGTCCCAGAGTCAACTCCTCCAGTCCGAGTCAACTCCTCCAGTCTGAGTCAAATCCTCCAGTCCCAGAATCAACTCCTCCAGTCCGAGTAAACTCCTCCAGTCTCAGAGTCAACTCGTCCAGTCCGAGTCAACTCACCCTACTTGAGTCAAATCCTCCAGTCCCAGAATCAACCCCTCCAGTCCGAGTCAACTCCTCCAGTCCCAGAGTCAACTCCTCCAGTCCGAGTCAAATCACCCAGCTTGAGTCAACTCCTTCAGTCAGAGTCAAATCCTCCAGTCCGAGAGTCAACTCCTCCAGTCAGAGTCAACTCCTCCAGTCCCAGAGTCAACTCCTCCAGTCCGAGTCAACTCCTCCAGACCCAGAGTCAACTCCTCCAGTCCGAGACAACTCCTCCAATCCGAGTGAACTCCTCCACTCTGAGTCAACTCCTCCAGTCCCAGAATCAACTCCTCCTGTCCAAGTCAGATCTCCAGTCCCAGAGTCAACTCCTCCAGTCCAAGTCAACTCCTCCAGCCCAGAGTCAACTCCTCCAGTCCGAGTCAACTCCTCCAGTCCCAGAGTCAACTCCTCCAGTCCGAGTCAACTCCTCCAGTCCAAGAGTCAACTCCTCCAGTCCCAGAGTCAACTCCCACTGTCCGAGTCAACTCCTTCAGTCAGAGTCAAATCCTCCAGTCCCAGAGTCAACTCCTCCAGTCCGAGTCAACTCCTCCAGTCCCAGAGTCAACTCCTCCAGTCCGAGTCAACTCCTCCAGCCGCAGAGGCAACTCCTCCGGTCCCAGAGTCAACTCCTCCAGTCCGAGTCAACTCCTCCATTCCGAGTCAACTCCTCCAGTCCGAGTCAACTCCTCCAGACCCAGAGTCAACTCCTCCAGTCCGAGTCAACTCCTCCAGTCCGAGTCAACTCCTCCAGACCCAGAGTCAACTCCTCCAGTCCGAGTCAACTCCTCCAGTCCCAGAGTCAACTCCTCCAGTCAAAGTCAACTCCTCCAGTCCCAGAGTCAACTCCTCCAGTCCGAGTCAACTCCTCCAGTCCCAGAGTCAACTCCTCCAGTCCCAGAGTCAACTCCTCCAGTCCGAGTCAACTCCCCCTGTCCGACTCAACTCCTCCAGACCCAGAGTCAACTCTTCCAGTCCGAGTCAACACCCCCTGTCCGAGTCAACTCCTTCAGTCCGAGTCAACTCCTCCAGCCCCAGAGGCAACTCCTCCGGTCCCAGAGTCAACTCCTCCAGACTGAGTCAACTCCTCCAGTCCGAGTCAACTCCTCCAGACCCAGAGTCAACTCCTCCAGTCCGAGTCAACTCCTCCATTCCGAGTCAACTCCTCCAGTTAGAGTTAACTCCTCCAACACCAGAGTCAACTCTTCCAGTCTGAGTCAACACCCCCTGTCCGAGTCAACTCCTTCAGTCAGAGTCAACTCCTCCAGTCCCAACCTCAACTTCTCCTGTCCCAGAGTGAATTCCTCCAGTCCGAGTCAACTCCTCCAGTCCGAGTCAACTCCTCAAGTCCGAGTCAACTCCTCCAGTCCAGAGTCAACTCCTCCAGTCCGAGACAACTCCTCCATTCAGAGTCAACTCCTCCAGTCCGAGTCAATTCCTCCAGACCGAGTCAACTCCTCCAGACGCAGAGTCAACTCCCCCAGTCCGAGTCAACTCACCCTGCTTGAGTCAACTCCTCCAGTCCAGGTCAACTCCTTCAGTCCGAATCAACTCCTCCAGTCCCAGAGTCAACTCCTCCAGTCCGAGTCAACTCCATCATTCTGAGTCAACTCCTCCACACCCAGAGTCAACACCTTCAGTCCGATCAACTCCTCCACACCCAGAGTCAACACCTCCAGTCCAGAGTCAACTTCTCCAGTCCGAGTCAACTCCTCAAGTCCGAGTCAACTCACCCTGCTTGAGTCAACTCCTCCAGTCCGAGTCAACTCCTCCACACCCAGAGTCAACACCTCCAGTCCCAGAGTTAACTCCTCCAGTCCGAGTCAACTCCCCTTGTCCGAGTCAACTCCAGCAGTCCGAGTCAAATCCTCCAGCCCCAGAGGCAACTCCTCCAGTCCGAGTCAACTCCTCCATTCCGAGTCGACTACTCCAGTCCAAGAGTCAACTCCTCCAGACCGAGTGAACTCCTCCAGTCTGAGTCAACTCCTCCAGTCCCAGAATCAACTCCTCCAGTCCCAGAATCAACTCCTCCAATCCGAGTCAACTCCTCCAGTCCCAGAGTCAACTCCTCCAGTCCGAGTCAACTCACCCTGCTTGAGTCAACTCCTCCAGTCCGAGTCAACTCCTCCAGTCCAAGAGTCAACTCCTCCAGTCCCAGAGTCAACTCCCACTGTCCGAGTCAACTCCTTCAGTCAGAGTCAAATCCTCCAGTCCCAGAGTCAACTCCTCCATTCCGAGTAAACTCCTCCAGTCCCAGAGTCAACTCCTCCAGTCCGAGTCAACTCCATCATTCTGAGTCAACTCCTCCAGTCCGAGTCAACTCCTCCAGTCCGAGTCAACTCCTCCAGTCCGAGTCGACTCCTCCAGTCCGAGTCAACTCCTCCAGTCCGAGTCAACTCCTCCAGTCCCAGAGTCAACTCCCACTGTCCGAGTCAACTCCTTCAGTCAGAGTCAACTCCTCCAGTCCCAGAGTCAACTCCTCCAGTCCGAGTCAACTCCTCCAGTCCCAGAGTCAACTCCTCCAGTCCGAGTCAACTCCTCCAGTCCCAGAGTCAACTCCTCCAGTCCCAGAATCAACTCCTCCAGTCCGAGTCAACTCCTCCATCCCCAGAGTCAACTCCTCCAGTCCCAGAGTCAACTCCTCCAGTCCGAGTCAACTCCCCTTCTCCGAGTCAACTCCAGCAGTCCGAGTCAAATCCTCCAGCCCCAGGGGCAACTCTGCCGGACCCAGAGTCAACTCCTCCAGTCCGAGTCAACTCCTCCATTCCGAGTCGACTACTCTAGTCCAAGAGTCAACTCCCCCTGCCCGAGTCAACTCCTTCAACCGAGTCAACTCCTCCAGTCCGAGTCAACTCCTCCAGTCCCAGAGTCAACTCCTCCAGTCCCAGAGTCAACTCCTCCAGACCAAGAGTCAACTCCTATAGTCCGAGTCAACTCCTCCAGTCCGAGTCAACTTCTCCAGTCCGAGTCAAATCCTCCAGTCCAAGAGTCAACACCTCCAGTCCCAGAGTCAACTTCTCCAGTCCGAGTCAACTCCTCCAGTCCCAGAGGCAACACCCCTGACCAAGTCAACTCCTCCAGTCCCAGAGTCAACAGCTCCAGTATTAGTCAACTCCTCCAGCCCCAGAGGCAACTCCTCCAGCCCCAGAGGCAACTCCTCCGGTACCAGAGTGTACTCCTCCAGCCCCAGAGTCAACTCCTCCAGTCCCAGAGTCAACTCCTCCATTCCGAGTCAACTCCTCCAGTCAGAGTCAACTCCTCCAGACCCAGAGTCAACTCCTCCAGTCCGAGTCAACTCCTCCAGTCCAAGAGTCAACTCCTCCAGTCCCAGAGTCAACTCCCACTGTCCGAGTCAACTCCTTCAGTCAGAGTCAAATCCTCCAGTCCCAGAGTCAACTCCTCCAGTCCGAGTCAACTCCTCCAGTCCCAGAGTCAACTCCTCCAGTCCGAGTCAACTCCTCCAGTCCCAGAGTCAACTCCTCCAGTCCAGAGTCAACTCCTCCAGTCCGAGTCAACTCCTCCAGTCCGAGTCAACTCCTCCAGTCCCAGAGTCAACTCCTCCAGTCCCAGAGTCAACTCCTCCAGTCCGAGTCAACTCCATCATTCTGAGTCAACTCCTCCAGACCCAGAGTCAACTCCTCCAGTCCGAGTCAACTCCTCCACACCCAGAGTCAACACCTCCAGTCCAGAGTCAACTTCTCCAGTCCGAGTCAACTCCTCAAGTCCGAGTCAACTCACCCTGCTTGAGTCAACTCCTCCAGTCCGAGTCAACCCCTCCAGTCCAAGAGTCAACTCCTCCAGTCCCAGAGTCCACTCCCACAGTCTGAGTCAACTCCCCCTGTGCGAGTCAACTCCTTCAGTCCGAGTCAACTCCTCAAGACCGAGTCAACTCCTCCAGTCTAGAGTCAACTCCTCCAGTCCCAGAGTTAACTCCTCCAGTCCGAGTCAACTCCCCTTGTCCGAGTCAACTCCAGCAGTCCGAGTCAAATCCTCCAGCCCCAGAGGCAACTCCTCCAGTCCGAGTCAACTCCTCCATTCCGAGTCGACTACTCCAGTCCAAGAGTCAACTCCTCCAGACCGAGTGAACTCCTCCAGTCTGAGTCAACTCCTCCAGTCCCAGAATCAACTCCTCCAATCCGACTCAATTCCTCCAGTCCCAGAGTCAACTCCTCCAGTCCGAGTAAACTCACCCTGCTTGAGTCGACTCCTTCAGTCCGAGTCAACCCCTCCAGTCCAAGAGTCAACTCCTCCAGTCCCAGAGTCAACTCCCACTGTCCGAGTCAACTCCTTCAGTCAGAGTCAAATCCTCCAGTCCGAGTCAACTCCTCAAGACCGAGTCAACTCCTCCAGTCTAGAGTCAACTCCTCCAGTCCGAGTCAACTCCTCCATTCTGAGTCAACTCCTCCAGTCCGAGTCAACTCCTCCAGACCGAGTCAACTCACTCTGCCCGAGCAACTCCTTCAGTCCGAGTCAACTACTCCAGTCCCGGAGTCAACTCCCACTGTCCGAGTCAACTCCTTCAGTAAGAGTCAAATCCTCCAGTCCCAGAGTCAACTTCTCCAGTCCGAGTCAACTCCTCCAGTCCCAGAGTCAACTCCTCAAGTCCGAGTCAACTCCTCCAGTCCCAGAGTCAACTCCTCCAGTCCCAGAGTCAACTCCTCCAGTCCGAGTCAACTCCTCCAGTCCCCAGAGTCAACTCCTCCGGTCCCAGAGTCAACTCCTCCAGTCCGAGTCAACTCCTCCATTCCGAGTCAACTCCTCCAGTCCAAGAGTCAACTCCTCCAGTCCGAGTCAACTCCCCCTGCCCGAGTCAACTCCTTCAACCGAGTCAACTCCTTCAACCGAGTCAACTCCTCCAGTCCCAGAGTCAACTCCTCCAGTCCCAGAGTCAACTCCTCCAGTCCCAGAGTCAACTCCTCCAGTCCGAGTCAACTCCTCCAGTCCGAGTCAACTCCTCCAGTCCGAGTCAACTCCTCCAGTCCCAGAGTCAACTCCTCCAGTCCCAGAGTCAACTCCTCCAGTCCGAGTCAACTCCTCCTGTCCCAGAGGCAACACCCCCTGACCAAGTCAACTCCTCCAGTCCCAGAGTCAACTCCTCCAGTCCGAGTCAACTCCTCCAGTCCCAGAGTCAACTCCTCCAGTCCAGAGTCAACTCCTCCCCACCCAGAGACAACTCCTCCAGCCCCAGACGCAACTCCTCCGTTCCGAGTCAACTCCTCCAGTCCGAGTCATCTCCTCCACACCCAGAGTCAACTCCTCCAGTCCGAGTCAACTCCTCCAGACCAAGAGTCAACTCCTCCAGTCCCAGAGTCAACTCCCCTTCTCCGAGTCAACTCCTTCAGTCAGAGTCAACTCCTCCAGTCCCAGAGTCAACTCCTCCAGTCCGAGTCAACTCCTCCAGTTCCAGAGTCAACTCCTCCAGTCCGAGTCAACTCCTCCAGTCCCAGAGTCAACTCCTCCAGTCCAGAGTCAACTCCTCCAGTCCGAGTCAACTCCTCCAGTCCAGAGTCAACTCCTCCAGTCCGAGTCAACTCCTCCAGTCCCAGAGTCAACTCCTCCAGTCCGAGTCAACTCCTCCAGTCCAAGAGTCAACTCCTCCAGTCCCAGAGTCAACTCCCACTGTCCGAGTCAACTCCTTCAGTCAGAGTCAAATCCTCCAGTCCCAGAGTCAACTCCTCCATTCCGAGTAAACTCCTCCAGTCCCAGAGTCAACTCCTCCAGTCCGAGTCAACTCCATCATTCTGAGTCAACTCCTCCAGTCCGACTCAACTCCTCCAGTCCGAGTGAACTCCTCCAGTCTGAGTCAACTCACTCTGCCCGAGCAACTCCTTCAGTCCGAGTCAACTCCTCCAGTCCCAGAGTCAACTCCTCCAGTCCGAGTCAACTCCTCCAGTCCCAGAGTCAACTCCTCCAGTCCCAGAGTCAACTCCTCCAGTCCGAGTCAACTCCTCCAGTCCCAGAGTCAACTCCTCCAGTCCCAGAGTCAACTCCTCCAGTCCGAGTCAACTCCTCCTCTCCGAGTCAACTCCAGCAGTCCGAGTCAACTCCTCCAGCCCCAGAGGCAACTCCTCCGGTCCCAGAGTCAACTCCTCCAGTCCGAGTCAACTCCTCCATTCCGAGTCAACTCCTCCAGTCCAAGAGTCAACTCCTCCAGTCCGAGTCAACTCCTCCAGTCCCAGAGTCAACTCCTCCAGTCCGAGTCAACTCCTCCAGTCCAAGAGTCAACTCCTCCAGTCTGAGTTAACTGCTCCATTCTGATTCAACTCCTCCAGTCCGAGTCAACTCCCCCTGTCCGAGTCAACTCCCCCTACCCGAGTCAACTCCTTCAACCGACTCAACTCCTTCAACCGAGTCAACTCCTCCAGTCCCAGAGTCAACTTCTCCACTCCCAGAGTCAACTCCTCCAGACCAAGAGTCAACTCCTCTAGTCCGAGTGAACTCCTATAGTCCGAGTCAACTTCTCCAGTCCAAGTCAAATCCTCCAGTCCAAGAGTCAACACCACCAGTCCCAGAGTCAACTTCTCCAGTCCGAGTCAACTCCTCCAGTCCCAGAATCAACTCCTCCAGTCCGAGTCAACTCCTCCATCCCCAGAGGAAACTCCTCCGGTCCCAGAGTCAACTCCTCCAGTCCGAGTCAACTCCCCTTGTCCGAGTCAACTCCAGCAGTCCGAGTCAAATCCTCCAGCCCCAGAGGCAACTCCGCCGGTCCCAGAGTCAACTCCTCCAGTCCGAGTCAACTCCTCCATTCCGAGTCGACTACTCCAGTCCAAGAGTCAACTCCTCCAGACCGAGTGAACTCCTCCAGTCTGAGTCAACTCCTCCAGTCCCAGTGTCAACTCCTCCAGTCCGAGTCAACTCCTTCAGTCCAAGAGTCAACTCCTCCAGTCTGAGTTAACTGCTCCATTCCGATTCAACTCCTCCAGTCCGAGTCAACTCCCCCTGTCCGAGTCAACTCCCCCTGCCCGAGTCAACTCCTTCAACCGAGTCAACTCCTTCAACCGAGTCAACTCCTCCAGTCCCAGAGTCAACTTCTCCAGTCCCAGAGTCAACTCCTCCAGACCCAGAGTCAACTCCTCCAGTCCGAGTCAACTCCTCCAGTCCGAGTCAACTCCTCCAGTCCAAGAGTCAACTCCTCCAGTCCCAGAGTCAACTCCTCCAGTCCGAGTCAACTCCTCCAGTCCCAGAGGCAACACCCCTGACCAAGTCAACTCCTCCAGTCCCAGAGTCAACTCCTCCAGTCCGAGTCAACTCCTCCAGCCCCAGAGTCAACTCCTTCAGTCCAAGTCAACTCCTCCAGCCCCAGAGGCAACTCCTCCGGTCCCAGAGTCAACTCCTCAAGACCGAGTCAACTCCTCCAGTCCCAGAGTCAACTCCTCCAGACCCAGAGACAACTCCTCCAGTCCGAGTCAACTGCTTCAGTCCAAGAGTCAACTCCTCCAGTCCCAGAGTCAACTCCCACAATTCGTGTCAACTCCTTCAGTCAGATTCAAATCCTCCAGTCCCACAGTCAACTCCTCCAGTCCGAGTCAACTCCTCCAGTCCCAGAGTCAACTCCTCCAGTCCAGAGTCAACTTCTCCAGTCCGAATCAAGTCCTCCAGTCCAAGAGTCAACTCCTCCAGTTCCAGAGTCAACTCCTCCAGTCCCAGAGTCAACTCCTCCAGTCCGAGTCAACTCCTCCAGTCCAAGAGTCAACTCCTCCAGTCCCAGAGTCAACTCCCACTGTCCGAGTCAACTCCTTCAGTCAGAGTCAAATCCTCCAGTCCCAGAGTCAACTCCTCCATTCCGAGTAAACTCCTCCAGTCCCAGAGTCAACTCCTCCAGTCCGAGTCAACTCCATCATTCTGAGTCAACTCCTCCAGTCCGAGTCAACTCCTCCAGTTCCAGAGTCAACTCCTCCAGTCCGAGTCAACTCACTCTGCCCGAGCAACTCCTTCAGTCCGAGTCAACTCCTCCAGTCCCAGAGTCAACTCCTCAAGTCCGAGTCAACTCCTCCAGTCCAAGAGTCAACTCCTCCAGTCCCAGAGTCAACTCCTCCAGTCCGAGTCAACTCCCCTTGTCCGAGTCAACTCCAGCAGTCCGAGTCAAATCCTCCAGCCCCAGAGGCAACTCCGCCGGTCCCAGAGGCAACTCCTCCATTCCGAGTCAACTCCTCCATTCCGAGTCGACTACTCCCGTCCAAGAGTCAACTCCTCCAGACCGAGTGAACTCCTCCAGTCTGAGTCAACTCCTCCAGTCCCAGAGTCAACTCCTCCAGTCCGAGTCAACTCCTCCAGTCCGAGTCAACTCCTCCAGTCCCAGTCAACTCCCCCTGTCCGAGTCAACTCCTCCAGTCCGAGTCAACTCCTCCAGTCCGAGTCAACTCCTCCAGTCCGAGTCAACTCCTCCAGTCCCAGAGTCAACTCCTCCAGTCCCAGAGTCAACTCCTCCAGTCCCAGAGTCAACTCCTCCAGTCCGAGTCAACTCCTCCAGTCCGAGTCAACTCCTCCACCCAGAGTCAACTCCTCCAGTCCGAGTCAACTCCTCCAGTCCCAGAGTCAACTCCTCCAGTCCGAGTCAACTCCTCCAGTCCCAGAGTCAACTCCTCCAGTCCGAGTCAACTCCTCCAGTCCGAGTCAACTCCTCCAGTCCGAGTCAACTCCTCCAGTCCGAGTCAACTCCTCCAGTCCCAGAGTCAACTCCTCCAGTCCGAGTCAACTCCTCCAGTCCAAGAGTCAACTCCTCCAGTCCCAGAGTCAACTCCCACTGTCCGAGTCAACTCCTTCAGTCAGAGTCAACTCCTCCAGTCCCAGAGTCAACTCCTCCAGTCCGAGTCAACTCCTCCAGTCCCAGAGTCAACTCCTCCAGTCCGAGTCAACTCCATCATTCTGAGTCAACTCCTCCAGTCCGAGTCAACTCCTCCAGTTCCAGAGTCAACTCCTCCAGTCCGAGTCAACTCCTCCAGTCCGAGTCAACTCCTCCAGACCGAGTCAACTCCTCCAGTCCCAGAGTCAACTCCTCCAGTCCGAGTCAACTCCTCCAGTTCAGAGTCAACTCCTCCAGTCCCAGAGTCAACTCCTCCAGTCCGAGTCAACTCCTCCATCCCCAGAGGAAACTCCTCTGGTCCCAGAGTCAACTCCTCCAGTCCGAGTCAACTCCTCCTTCTCCGAGTCAACTCCTCCAGTCCGAGTCAAATCCTCCAGCCCCAGAGGCAACTCCGCCGGTCCCAGAGTCAACTCCTCCATTCCGAGTCGACTACTCCAGTCCAAGAGTCAACTCCTCCAGTCCGAGTCAACTCCTTCAGTCCGAGTCAACTCCTCCAGTCCCAGAGTCAACTCCTCCAGTCCCAGAGTCAACTCCTCCAGTCCCAGAGTCAACTCCTCCAGTCCGAGTCAACTCCTCCAGTCCGAGTCAACTCCTCCAGTCCGAGTCAACTCCTCCAGTCCAAGAGTCAACTCCTCCAGTCCCAGAGTCAACTCCTCCAGTCCGAGTCAACTCCTCCAGTCCAAGAGTCAACTCCTCCAGTCCCAGAGTCAACTCCCACTGTCCGAGTCAACTCCTTCAGTCAGAGTCAAATCCTCCAGTCCCAGAGTCAACTCCTCCAGTCCGAGTCAACTCCATCATTCTGAGTCAACTCCTCCAGTCCGAGTCAACTCCTCCAGTTCCAGAGTCAACTCCTCCAGTCCCAGAGTCAACTCCACCAGTCAAAGTCAACTCCTCCAGTTCAAGAGAAAAGTCCTGCAGTCCAAGAGTCAACTCCTCCAGTCCCGGAGTCAACACCTCCAGTCCAGAGTCAACTTCTCCAGTCCGAGTCAACTCCTCAAGTCCGAGTCAACTCCTCCAGTCCAGAGTCAACTCCTCCAGTCCGAGACAACTCCTCCAGTCCAAGAGTCAACTCCTCCAGTCCCAGAGTCAACTCCTCCAGTCCGAGTCAACTCCCCTTGTCCGAGTCAACTCCAGCAGTCCGAGTCAAATCCTCCAGCCCCAGAGGCAACTCCTCCAGTCCGAGTCAACTCCTCCATTCCGAGTCGACTACTCCAGTCCAAGAGTCAACTCCTCCAGACCGAGTGAACTCCTCCAGTCTGAGTCAACTCCTCCAGTCCCAGAGTCAACTTCTCCAGCCCGAGTCAACTCCTTCAGTCCAAGAGTCAACTCCTGCAGTCCCAGAATCAACTCTTCCAGTCCGAGAAAACTCCTGCAGTCCGAGTGAAGTCCTCCAGTCTGAGTCCAGTCCTTCAGTCCCAGAATCAACTCCTCCAGTCCGACTCAATTCCTCCAGTCCCAGAGTCAACTCCTCCAGTCCGAGTCAACTCACCCTGCTTGAGTCAACTCCTCCAGTCCGAGTCAACTCCTCCAGTCCGAGTCAACTCCTCCAGTCCCAGAGTCAACTCCTCCAGTCCGAGTCAACTCCTCCAGTCCCAGAGTCAACTCCTCCAGTCCGAGTCAACTCCTCCAGTCCAGAGTCAACTCCTCCAGTCCGAGTCAACTCCTCCAGTCCAAGAGTCAACTCCTCCAGTCCCAGAGTCAACTCCTCCAGTCCGAGTCAACTCCCCTTGTCCGAGTCAACTCCAGCAGTCCGAGTCAAATCCTCCAGCCCCAGAGGCAACTCCTCCAGTCCGAGTTAACTCCTCCATTCCGAGTCAACTCCTCCATTCAGAGTCAACTCCTCCAGACCGAGTCAACTCCTCCAGTCTGAGTCAACTCCTCCAGTCCCAGAGTCAACTCCTCCAGTCCGAGTCAACTCCTCCAGTCCAAGAGTCAACTCCTCCAGTCCCAGAGTCAACTCCTCCAGTCCGAGTCAACTCCTCCAGTCCCAGAGGCAACTCCTCCAGACCAAGTCAACTCCTCCAGTCCCAGAGTCAACTCCTCCAGTCCGAGTCAACTCCTCCAGTCCCAGAGTCAACTCCTCCAGTCCCAGAGTCAACTCCTCCAGTCCCAGAGTCAACTCCTCCAGACCCAGAGTCAACTCCTCCAGTCCGAGTCAACTCCTCCAGTCCGAGTCAACTCCTCCAGTCCCAGAGTCAACTCCTCCAGTCCGAGTCAACTCCTCCAGTCCAAGAGTCAACTCCTCCAGTCCCAGAGTCAACTCCCACAATTCGAGTCAACTCCTTCAGTCAGAGTCAACTCCTCCAGTCCCAGAGTCAACTCCTCCAGTCCGAGTCAACTCCTCCAGTCCCAGAGTCAACTCCTCCAGTCCGAGTCAACTCCTCCAGTCCGAGTCAACTCCTCCAGTCCGAGTCAACTCCTCCAGTCCGAGTCAACTCCTCCAGTCCCAGAGTCAACTCCTCCAGTCCGAGTCAACTCCTCCAGTCCAAGAGTCAACTCCTCCAGTCCCAGAGTCAACTCCCACTGTCCGAGTCAACTCCTTCAGTCAGAGTCAAATCCTCCAGTCCCAGAGTCAACTCCTCCAGTCCGAGTCAACTCCTCCAGTCCCAGAGTCAACTCCTCCAGTCCGAGTCAACTCCATCATTCTGAGTCAACTCCTCCAGTCCGAGTCAACTCCTCCAGTCCGAGTCAACTCCTCCAGAGTCAACTCCTCCAGTCCGAGTCGACTCCTCCAATTCCAGTCAACTCCTCCAGTCCCAGAGTCAACTCCTCCAGTCCGAGTCAACTCCTCCAGTCCAGAGTCAACTCCTCCAGTCCCAGAGTCAACTCCTCCAGTCCGAGTCAACTCCCCTTGTCCGAGTCAACTCCAGCAGTCCGAGTCAAATCCTCCAGCCCCAGAGGCAACTCCGCCGGTCCCAGAGTCAACTCCTCCAGTCCGAGTCAACTCCTCCATTCCGAGTCAACTCCTCCATCCAGAGTCAACTCCTCCAGACCGAGTCAACTCCTCCAGTCTGAGTCAACTCCTCCAGTCCCAGAGTCAACTCCTCCAGTCCGAGTTAACTGCTCCATTCCGAGTCAACTCCTCCAGTCCGAGTCAACTCCTCCTGTCCGAGTCAACTCCCCCTGCCCGAGTCAACTCCTCCAGTCCGAGTCAACTCCTCCAGTCCGAGTCAACTCCTCCAGTCCCAGAGTCAACTCCTCCAGTCCCAGAGTCAACTCCTCCAGTCCCAGAGTCAACTCCTCCAGTCCGAGTCAACTCCTCCAGTCCGAGTCAACTCCTCCAGTCCAGAGTCAACTCCTCCAGTCCGAGTCAACTCCTCCAGTCCCAGAGTCAACTCCTCCAGTCCGAGTCAACTCCTCCAGTCCCAGAGTCAACTCCTCCAGTCCAGAGTCAACTCCTCCAGTCCGAGTCAACTCCTCCAGTCCAAGAGTCAACTCCTCCAGTCCCAGAGTCAACTCCTCCAGTCCCAGAGTCAACTCCTCCAGTCCGAGTCAACTCCTCCAGTCCAAGAGTCAACTCCTCCAGTCCCAGAGTCAACTCCCACTGTCCGAGTCAACTCCTTCAGTCAGAGTCAAATCCTCCAGTCCCAGAGTCAACTCCTCCATTCCGAGTAAACTCCTCCAGTCCCAGAGTCAACTCCTCCAGTCCGAGTCAACTCCATCATTCTGAGTCAACTCCTCCAGTCCGAGTCAACTCCTCCAGTCCGAGTGAACTCCTCCAGTCTGAGTCAACTCACTCTGCCCGAGCAACTCCTTCAGTCCGAGTCAACTCCTCCAGTCCCAGAGTCAACTCCTCAAGTCCGAGTCAACTCCTCCAGTCCCAGAAACAACTCCTCCAGTCCCAGAATCAACTCCTCCAGTCCGAGTCAACTCCTCCATCCCCAGAGTCAACTCCTCCGGTCCCAGAGTCAACTCCTCCAGTCCGAGTCAACTCCCCTTCTCCGAGTCAACTCCAGCAGTCCGAGTCAATCCTCCAGCCCCAGAGGCAACTCCGCCGGTCCCAGAGTCAACTCCTGCATTCCGAGTCGACAACTCCAGTCCAAGAGTCAACTCCCCCTGCCCGAGTCAACTCCTTCAACCGAGTCAACTCCTCTAGTCCCAGAGTCAACTTCTCCAGTCCCAGAGTCAACTCCTCCAGACCAAGAGTCAACTCCTCCAGTCCGAGTGAACTCCTATAGTCCGAGTCAACTTCTCCAGTCCAAGTCAAATCCTCCAGTCCAAGAGTCAACACCACCAGTCCCAGAGTCAACTCCTCCAGTCCGAGTCAACTCCTCCAGTCCAAGAGTCAACTCCTCCAGTCCCAGAGTCAACTCCCACTGTCTGAGTCAACTCCTTCAGTCAGAGTCAAATCCTCCAGTCAGAGTCAACTCCTCCATTCCGAGTGAACTCCTCCAGTCTGAGTCAACTCAATCTGCCGGAGCAACTCCTCCAGTTCCAGAGTCAACTCCTCCAGTCCCAGAGTCAACTCCACCAGTCAAAGTCAACTCCTCCAGTTCAAGAGAAAAGTCCTGCAGTCCAAGAGTCAACTCCTCCAGTCCCGGAGTCAACACCTCCAGTCCAGAGTCAACTTCTCCAGTCCGAGTCAACTCCTCAAGTCCGATTCAACTCCTCCAGTCCAGAGTCAACTCCTCCAGTCCGAGACAACTCCTCCAGTCCAAGAGTCAACTCCTCCAGTCCCAGAGTCAACTCCTCCAGTCCGAGTCAACTCCCCTTGTCCGAGTCAACTCCAGCAGTCCGAGTCAAATCCTCCAGCCCCAGAGGCAACTCCTCCAGTCCGAGTCAACTCCTCCATTCCGAGTCGACTACTCCAGTCCAAGAGTCAACTCCTCCAGACCGAGTCAACTCCTCCAGTCTGAGTCAACTCCTCCAGTCCCAGAGTCAACTCCTCCAGTCCGAGTCAACTCCTCCAGTCCAAGAGTCAACTCCTCCAGACCCAGAGTCAACTCCTCCAGTCCGAGACAACTCCTCCAATCCGAGTGAACTCCTCCAGTCTGAGTCAAATCCTCCAGTCCCAGAATCAACTCCTCCAGTCCGAGTCAACTCCTCCAGTCCCAGAGTCAACTCCTCCAGTCCGTGTCAACTCACCCTGCTTGAGTCAACTCCTCCAGTCCGAGTCAACTCCTTCAGTCCGAATCAACTCCTCCAGACCCAGAGTCAACTCCTCCAGTCCGAGTCAACTCCTCCAGACCCAGAGTCAACTCCTCCAGTCCGAGTCAACTCCTCCAGTCCAGAGTCAACTCCTCCAGTCCGAGACAACTCCTCCAGTCCAACAGTTAACTCCTCCAGTCCCAGAGTCAACTCCTCCAGTCCGAGTTAACTCCCCTTGTCAGAGTCAACTCCAGCAGTCCGAGTCAAATCCTCCAGCCCCAGAGGCAACTCCTCCAGTCCGAGTCAACTCCTCCATTCCGAGTCGACTACTCCAGTCCAAGAGTCAACTCCTCCAGACCGAGTGAACTCCTCCAGTCTGAGTCAACTCCTCCAGTCCCAGAGTCAACTTCTCCAGCCCGAGTCAACTCCTTCAGTCCAAGAGTCAACTCCTGCAGTCCCAGAATCAACTCTTCCAGTCCGAGACAACTCCTCCAATCCGAGTGAACTCCTCCAGTCTGAGTCAAATCCTCCAGTCCCAGAATCAACTCCTCCAGTCCGAGTCAACTCCTCCAGACGCAGAGTCAACTCCTCCAGTCCGAGTCAACTCACCCTGCTTGAGTCAACTCCTCCAGTCCGAGTCAACTCCTTCAGTCCGATCAACTCCTCCAGTCCCAGAGTCAACTCCTCCAGTCCGAGTCAACTCCTCCACACCCAGAGTCAACACCTCCAGTCCAGAGTCAACTTCTCCAGTCCGAGTCAACTCCTCAAGTCCGAGTCAACTCCTCCAGTCCAGAGTCAACTCCTCCAGTCCGAGACAACTCCTCCAGTCCAAGAGTCAACTCCTCCAGTCCCAGAGTCAACTCCTCCAGTCCGAGTCAACTCCCCTTGTCCGAGTCAACTCCAGCAGTCCGAGTCAACTCCTCCAGCCCCAGAGTCAACTCCTCCAGTCCGAGTCAACTCCTCCATTCCGAGTCGACTACTCCAGTCCAAGAGTCAACTCCTCCAGACCGAGTGAACTCCTCCAGTTCCAGTCAACTGCTCCAGTCCCAGAATCAACTCCTCCAGTCCCAGAGTCAACTCCTCCAGTCCCAGAGTCAATTCCTCCAGTCCCAGAGTCAACTCCTCCAGTCCCTGTCAACTCCCCTTGTCCGAGTCAACTCCAGCAGTCCGAGTCAAATGCTCCAGCCCCAGAGGCAACTCCTCCATTCCGAGTCAACTCCTCCAGTCCGAGTCGACTACTCCAGTCCAAGAGTCAACTCCTCCAGACCGAGTGAACTCCTCCAGTCTGAGTCAACTCCTCCAGTCCCAGAATCAACTCCTCCAGACCGAGTCAACTCCTCCAGTCCCAGAGTCAACTTCTCCAGCCCGAGTCAACTCCTTCAGTCCAACAGTCAACTCCTGCAGTCCCAGAGTCAACTCCTCCAGTCCGAGTCAACTCCTGCATTCCGAGTCGACTACTCCAGTCCAAGAGTCAACTCCTCCAGACCGAGTGAACTCCTCCAGTCTGAGTCAACTCCTCCAGTCCCAGTGTCAACTCCTCCAGTCCGAGTCAACTCCTTCAGTCCAAGAGTCAACTCCTCCAGTCTGAGTTAACTGCTCCATTCCGATTCAACTCCTCCAGTCCGAGTCAACTCCCCCTGTCCGAGTCAACTCCCCCTGCCCGAGTCAACTCCTTCAACCGAGTCAACTCCTTCAACCGAGTCAACTCCTCCAGTCCCAGAGTCAACTTCTCCAGTCCCAGAGTCAACTCCTCCAGACCAAGAGTCAACTCCTCCAGTCCGAGTGAACTCCTATAGTCCGAGTCAACTTCTCCAGTCCAAGTCAAATCCTCCAGTCCAAGAGTCAACACCACCAGTCCCAGAGTCAACTCCACCAGTCCGAGTCAACTCCTCCAGTCCGAGTCAACTCCTCCAGTCCAAGAGTCAACTCCTCCAGTCCCAGAGTCAACTCCCACTGTCCGAGTCAACTCCTTCAGTCAGAGTCAAATCCTCCAGTCCCAGAGTCAACTCCTCCATTCCGAGTAAACTCCTCCAGTCCCAGAGTCAACTCCTCCAGTCCGAGTCAACTCCTCCAGTTCCAGAGTCAACTCCTCCAGTCCCAGAGTCAACTCCACCAGTCAAAGTCAACTCCTCCAGTTCAAGAGAAAAGTCCTGCAGTCCAAGAGTCAACTCCTCCAGTCCGAGTCAACTCCTCCAGTCCAGAGTCAACTCCTCCAGTCCGAGTCAACTCCTCCAGTCCGAGTCAACTCCTCCAGTCCAGAGTCAACTCCTCCAGTCCGAGACAACTCCTCCAGTCCAACAGTTAACTCCTCCAGTCCCAGAGTCAACTCCTCCAGTCCGAGTCAACTCCCCTTGTCAGAGTCAACTCCAGCAGTCCGAGTCAAATCCTCCAGCCCCAGAGGCAACTCCTCCAGTCCGAGTCAACTCCTCCATTCCGAGTCGACTACTCCAGTCCAAGAGTCAACTCCTCCAGACCGAGTGAACTCCTCCAGTCTGAGTCAACTCCTCCAGTCCCAGAGTCAACTTCTCCAGCCCGAGTCAACTCCTTCAGTCCAAGAGTCAACTCCTGCAGTCCCAGAATCAACTCTTCCAGTCCGAGAAAACTCCTGCAGTCCGAGTGAAGTCCTCCAGTCTGAGTCAAATCCTTCAGTCCCAGAATCAACTCCTCCAGTCCGACTCAACTCCTCCAGTCCCAGAGTCAACTCCTCCAGTCCGAGTCAACTCACCCTGCTTGAGTCAACTCCTCCAGTCCGAGTCAACTCCTTCAGTCCGAATCAACTCCTCCAGACCCAGAGTCAACTCCTCCAGTCCGAGTCAACTCCTCCGCACCCAGAGTCAACACCTCCAGTCCAGAGTCAACTCCTCCAGTCCGAGTCAACTCCTCCAGTCCGAGTCAACTCCTCCAGTCCGAGTCAACTCCTCCAGTCTAGAGTCAACTCCTCCAGCCCGAGACAACTCCTCCAGTCCAAGAATCAACTCTTCCAGTCCGAGAGTCAACTCCTCCAGTCCGAGTCAACTCTCCTTGTCCGAGTCAACTCCAGCAGTCCGAGTCAAATCCTCCAGCCCCAGAGGCAACTCCTCCATTCCGAGTCAACTCCTCCATTCCGAGTCGACTACTCCCGTCCAAGAGTCAACTCCTCCAGTCCGAGTCAACTCCATCAGTCTGAGTCAACTCCTCCAGTCCCAGAGTCAACTCCTCCAGTCCCAGAGTCAACTCCTCCAGTCCCAGAGTCAACTCCTCCAGTCCCAGAGTCAACTCCTCCAGTCCGAGTCAACTCCCCTTGTCCGAGTCAACTCCAGCAGTCCGAGTCAAATCCTCCAGCCCCAGAGGCAACTCCTCCATTCCGAGTCAACTCCTCCATTCCGAGTCGACTACTCCAGTCCAAGAGTCAACTCCTCCAGACCGAGTGAACTCCTCCAGTCTGAGTCAACTCCTCCAGTCCCAGAATCAACTCCTCCAGACCGAGTCAACTCCTCCAGTCCCAGAGTCAACTCCTCCAGTCCGAGACAACTCCTCCAGTCCAAGAGTCAACTCCTCCAGTCCCAGAGTCAACTCCTCCAGTCCCAGAGTCAACTCCTCCAGTCCGAGTCAACTCCTCCAGTCTGAGTCAAGTCCTTCAGTCCCAGAATCAACTCCTCCAGTCCGATTCAATTCCTCCAGTCCCAGAGTCAACTCCTCCAGTCAGAGTCAAATCCTCCAGTCCCAGAGTCAACTTCTCCACTCCGAGTCAACTCCTCCAGTCCCAGAATCAACTCCTCCAGTCCGAGACAACTCCTCCATCCCCAGAGGAAACTCCTCCGGTCCCAGAGTCAACTCCTCCAGTCCGAGTCAACTCCCCTTGTCCGAGTCAACTCCAGCAGTCCGAGTCAAATCCTCCAGCCCCAGAGGCAACTCCGCCGGTCCCAGAGTCAACTCCTCCAGTCCGAGTCAACTCCTCCATTTAGAGTCGACTACTCCAGTCCAAGGTTCAACACCTCCAGACCGAGTGAACTCCTCCAGTCTGAGGCAACTCCTCCAGCCCCAGAGGCAACTCCTCCGGTCCCAGAGTCAACTCCTCCAGTCCGAGTCAACTCCTCCAGTCCAAGAGTCAACTCCTCCAGTCCGAGTCAACTCCTCCAGTCGCAGAGTCAACTCCTCCAGTCCGAGTCAACTCCTCCACACCCAGAGTCAACTCCTCCAGTCCCAGAGTCAACTCCTCCAGTCCCAGAGTCAACTCCTCCAGTCCGAGTCAACTCCTCCAGTCCAAGAGTCAACTCCTCCAGTCCCAGAGTCAACTCCCACTGTCCGAGTCAACTCCTTCAGTCAGAGTCAAATCCTCCAGTCCCAGAGTCAACTCCTCCAGTCCGAGTCAACTCCTCCAGTCCCAGAGTCAACTCCTCCAGTCCGAGTCAACTCCTCCAGTCCGAGTCAACTCCTCCAGTCCAAGAGTCAACTCCACCAGTCCGAGTCAACTCCACCAGTCCAAGTCAACTCCTCCATTCCGAGTCAACTCCTCCAGTCCAAGAATCAACTCCTCCAGACCGAGTCAACTCCTCCAGTCGCAGAGTCAACTCCTCCAGTCCGAGTCAACTCCTCCAGCCCCAGAGTCAACTCCTCCAGTCCCAGAGTCAACTCCTCCAGTCCCAGAGTCAACTCCTCCAGTCCGAGTCAACTCCTCCAGTCCAAGAGTCAACTCCTCCAGTCCCAGAGTCAACTCCCACTGTCCGAGTCAACTCCTTCAGTCAGAGTCAAATCCTCCAGTCCCAGAGTCAACTCCTCCAGTCCGAGTCAACTCCTCCAGTCCGAGTCAACTCCTCCAGTCCCAGAGTCAACTCCTCCAGTCCCAGAGTCAACTCCTCCAGTCCGAGTCAACTCCTCCAGTCCCAGAGTCAACTCCTCCAGTCCGAGTCAACTCCTCCAGTCCCAGAGTCAACTCCTCCAGTCCCAGAGTCAACTCCTCCAGTACGAGTCAAATCCTCCAGTCTGAGTCAAATCCTCCTGTCCCAGAGGCAACTCCTCCAGTCCCAGAGTCAACTCCTCCAGTCCCAGAGTCAACTCCTTCATTCCGAGTCAACTCACGTTGCCCGAGTCAACTCACGCTGCCCGAGTCAACTCCTTCTGTCCGATAAAATCCTCCAGTCCCAGAATCTACTCCCACTGTCCGAGTCAACTCCTGCAGTCCGAGACAAATCCTCCAGTCCCAGAGTCAACTTCTCCAGTCCGAGTCAACTCCTCCAGTCCCAGAGTCAACTCCTCAAGTCCGAGTCAACTCCTCCAGTCCCAGAAACAACTCCTCCAGTCCCAGAATCAACTCCTCCAGTCCGAGTCAACTCCTCCATCCCCAGAGGAAACTCCTCCGGTCCCAGAGTCAACTCCTCCAGTCCGAGTCAACTCCCCTTGTCCGAGTCAACTCCAGCAGTCCGAGTCAAATCCTCCAGCCCCAGAGGCAACTCCGCCGGTCCCAGAGTCAACTCCTCCAGTCCGAGTCAACTCCTCCATTCCGAGTCGACTACTCCAGTCCAAGAGTCAACTCCTCCAGACCGAGTGAACTCCTCCAGTCTGAGTCAACTCCTCCAGTCCCAGTGTCAACTCCTCCAGTCCGAGTCAACTCCTTCAGTCCAAGAGTCAACTCCTCCAGTCCCAGAGTCAACTCCTCCAGTCCGAGTCAACTCCTCCAGTCCGAGTCAACTCCTCCAGTCCGAGTCAACTCCTCCAGTCCGAGTCAACTCCTCCAGTCCGAGTCAACTCCTCCAGTCCGAGTCAACTCCTTCAGTCCCGAGTCAACTCCTCCAGTCCCAGAGTCAACTTCTCCAGTCCCAGAGTCAACTCCTCCAGACCAAGAGTCAACTCCTATAGTCCGAGTCAACTCCTCCAGTCCAGAGTCAACTTCTCCAGTCCGAGTCAACTCCTCCAGTCCCAGAGTCAACTCCTCCAGTCCCAGAGTCAACTCCTCCAGTCCGAGTCAACTCCTCCAGTCCAGAGTCAACTCCTCCAGTCCCAGAGTCAACTCCCACTGTCCGAGTCAACTCCTTCAGTCAGAGTCAACTCCTCCAGTCCCAGAGTCAACTCCTCCAGTCCGAGTCAACTCCTCCAGTCCCAGAGTCAACTCCTCCAGTCCCAGAGTCAACTCCTCCAGTCCCAGAGTCAACTCCTCCAGTCCCAGAGTCAACTCCTCCAGTCCGAGTCAACTCCTCCAGTCCCAGAGTCAACTCCTCCAGTCCGAGTCAACTCCTCCACACCCAGAGTCAACTCCTCCAGTCCAGAGTCAACTCCTCCAGTCCGAGTCAACTCCTCCAGTCCGAGTCAACTCCTCCAGTCCCAGAGTCAACTCCTCCAGTCCGAGTCAACTCCTCCAGTCCAAGAGTCAACTCCTCCAGTCCCAGAGTCAACTCCTCCAGTCCGAGACAACTCCCCTTGTCCGAGTCAACTCCTCCAGACCGAGTCAACTCCTCCAGCCCCAGAGTCAACTCCTCCAGTCCGAGTCAACTCCTCCAGTCCGAGTCAACTCCTCCAGTCCAAGAGTCAACTCCTCCAGTCCGAGTGAACTCCTCCAGTTCCAGTCAACTCCTCCAGTCCCAGAGTCAACTCCTCCAGTCCCAGAGTCAACTCCTCCAGTCCAAGTCAACTCCTCCAGTCCGAGTCAACTCCTCCAGTCCCAGAGTCAACTCCTCCAGTCCGAGTCAACTCCTCCAGTCCCAGAGGCAACTCCTCCAGTCCCAGAGTCAACTCCTCCTGTCCAAGTCAACTCCTCCAGTCCCAGAGTCAACTCCTCCAGTCCGAGTCAACTCCTCCAGTCCGAGTCAACTCCTCCAGTCCGAGTCAACTCCTCCAGTCCCAGAGTCAACTCCTCCAGTCCCAGAGTCAACTCCTCCAGTCCCAGAGTCAACTCCTCCAGTCCGAGTCAACTCCTCCAGTCCGAGTCAACTCCTCCAGTCCGAGTCAACTCCTCCAGTCCAGAGTCAACTCCTCCAGTCCGAGTCAACTCCTCCAGTCCGAGTCAACTCCTCCAGCCCCAGAGGCAACTCCTCCCGTCCCAGAGTCAACTCCTCCAGTCCGAGTCAACTCCTCCAGTCCCAGAGTCAACTCCTCCAGTCCCAGTCAACTCCTCCAGTCCGAGTCAACTCCTCCAGTCCAAGAGTCAACTCCTCCAGTCCGAGTCAACTCCTCCAGTCCGAGTCAACTCCTCCAGTCCCAGAGTCAACTCCTCCAGTCCGAGTCAACTCCTCCAGTCCGAGTCAACTCCTCCAGTCCGAGTCAACTCCTCCAGTCCCAGAGTCAACTCCTCCAGTCCCAGAGTCAACTCCTCCAGTCCGAGTCAACTCCTCCAGTCCCAGAGTCAACTCCTCCAGTCCGAGTCAACTCCTCCAGTCCGAGTCAACTCCTCCAGTCCGAGTCAACTCCTCCAGTCCCAGAGTCAACTCCTCCAGTCCCAGAGTCAACTCCTCCAGTCCAGAGTCAACTCCTCCAGTCCGAGTCAACTCCTCCATTCCGAGTCAACTCCTCCAGACCGAGTCAACTCCTCCAGACCCAGAGTCAACTCCTCCAGTCCGAGTCAACTCCTCCAGTCCGAGTCAACTCCTCCAGTCCAGAGTCAACTCCTCCAGTCCAGAGTCAACTCCTCCAGTCCCAGAGTCAACTCCTCCAGTCCGAGTCAACTCCTCCAGTCCCAGAGTCAACTCCTCCAGCCCCAGAGTCAACTCCTCCAGTCCCAGAGTCAACTCCTCCAGTCCGAGTCAACTCCTCCAGTCCCAGAGTCAACTCCTCCAGTCCGAGTCAACTCACCCTGCTTGAGTCAACTCCTCCAGTCCGAGTCAACTCCTCCAGTCCCAGAGTCAACTCCTCCAGTCCGAGTCAACTCCTCCAGTCCGAGTCAACTCCTCCAGTCCCAGAGTCAACTCCTCCAGTCCGAGTCAACTCCTCCAGTCTGAGTCAACTCCTCCAGTCCAGAGTCAACTGCTCCAGTCCAGAGTCAACTCCTCCCCACCCAGAGTCAACCCCTCCAGTCCAGAGTTAACTCCTCCAGTCCGAGTCAACTCCTCCAGTCCGAGTCAACTCCTCCAGTCCCAGAGTCAACTCCTCCAGTCCGAGTCAACTCCTCCAGTCCGAGTCAACTCCTCCAGTCCCAGAGTCAACTCCTCCAGTCCCAGAGTCAACTCCTCCAGTCCCAGAGTCAACTCCTCCAGTCCGAGTCAACTCCTCCAGTCCCAGAGTCAACTCCTCCAGTCCCAGAGTCAACTCCTCCAGTCCCAGAGTCAACTCCTCCAGTCCCAGAGTCAACTCCTCCAGTCCGAGTCAACTCCTCCAGTCCGAGTCAACTCCTCCAGTCCGAGTCAACTCCTCCAGTCCCAGAGTCAACTCCTCCAGTCCGAGTCAACTCCTCCAGTCCAAGTCAACTCCTCCAGTCCGAGTCAACTCCTCCAGTCCCAGAGTCAACTCCTCCAGTCCGAGTCAACTCCTCCAGTCCCAGAGTCAACTCCTCCAGTCCGAGTCAACTCACACCGCATGAGTCAAATCCTCCAGTCCCAGAGTCAACTCCTCCAGTCCGAGTCAACTCCTCCAGTCCCAGAGTCAACTCCTCCAGTCCGAGTCAACTCCTCCAGCTTGAGTCAACTCCTCCAGTCCGAGTCATCTCCTCCACACCCAGAGTCAACTCCTCCAGTCCAAGTCAACTCCTCCAGTCCCAGAGTCAACTCCTCCAGTCCGAGTCAACTCCTCCAGTCCCAGAGTCAACTCCTCCAGTCCGAGTCAACTCCTCCAGTCCCAGAGTCAACTCCTCCAGTCCGAGTCAACTCCTCCAGTCCGAGTCAACTCCTCCAGTCCGAGTCAACTCCTCCAGTCCCAGAGTCAACTCCTACAGTCCGAGTCAACTCCTCCAGACCCAGAGTCAACTCCTCCAGTCCGAGTCAACTCCTCCAGTCCAGAGTCAACTCCTCCAGTCCGAGTCAACTCCTCCAGTCCCAGAGTCAACTCCTCCAGTCCGAGTCAACTCCTCCAGTCCGAGTCAACTCCTCCAGTCCAAGAGTCAACTCCTCCAGTCCCAGAGTCAACTCCTCCAGTCCGAGTCAACTCCTCCAGTCAGAGTCAACTCCTCCAGTCCCAGAGTCAACTCCTCCAGTCCGAGTCAACTCCTCCAGTCCCAGAGTCAACTCCTCCAGTCCGAGTCAACTCCTCCAGTCCGAGTCAACTCCTCCAGTCCCAGAGTCAACTCCTCCAGTCCGAGTCAACTCCTCCAGTCCCAGAGTCAACTCCTCCAGTCCGAGTCAACTCCTCCAGCCCCAGAGGCAACTCCTCCGGTCCCAGAGTCAACTCCTCCAGACCGAGTCAACTCCTCCAGTCCCAGAGTCAACTCCTCCAGTCCGAGTCAACTCCTCCAGTCCCAGAGTCAACTCCTCCAGTCCGAGTCAACTCCTCCAGTCCGAGTCAACTCCTCCAGTCCCAGAGTCAACTCCTCCAGTCCCAGAGTCAACTCCTCCAGTCCAGAGTCAACTCCTCCAGTCCGAGTCAACTCCTCCAGTCCGAGTCAACTCCTCCAGTCCGAGTCAACTCCTCCAGTCCCAGAGTCAACTCCTCCAGTCCGAGTCAACTCCTCCAGTCCAGAGTCAACTCCTCCAGTCCCAGAGTCAACTCCTCCAGTCCGAGTCAACTCCTCCAGTCCAGAGTCAACTGCTCCAGTCCAGAGTCAACTCCTCCCCACCCAGAGTCAACCCCTCCAGTCCAGAGTTAACTCCTCCAGTCCCAGAGTCAACTCCTCCAGTCCGAGTCAACTCCTCCCCACCCAGAGTCAACCCCTCCAGTCCAGAGTTAACTCCTCAATTCCGAGTCAACTCCTCCATTCAGAGTCAACTCCTCCAGTCCGAGTCAACTCCTCAAGTCCGAGTCAACTCCTCCAGTCCAGAGTCAACTCCTCCAGTCCGAGACAACTCCTCCAGTCCAGAGTCAACTCCTCCAGTCCGAGTCAACTCCTCCAGTCCGAGTCAACTCCTCCAGTCCCAGAGTCAACTCCTCCAGTCCGAGTCAACTCCTCCAGTCCGAGTCAACTCCTCCAGTCCCAGAGTCAACTCCTCCAGTCCGAGTCAACTCCTCCAGTCCCAGAGTCAACTCCTCCAGTCCCAGAGTCAACTCCTCCAGTCCGAGTCAACTCCTCCAGTCCCAGAGTCAACTCCTCCAGTCCGAGTCAACTCCTCCAGTCCCAGAGTCAACTCCTCCAGTCCGAGTCAACTCCTCCAGTCCGAGTCAACTCCTCCAGTCCCAGAGTCAACTCCTCCAGTTCCAGTCAACTCCTCCAGTCCCAGAGTCAACTCCTCCAGTCCGAGTCAACTCCTCCAGTCCCAGAGTCAACTCCTCCAGCCCCAGAGTCAACTCCTCCAGTCCCAGAGTCAACTCCTCCAGTCCGAGTCAACTCCTCCAGACCCAGAGTCAACTCCTCCAGTCCGAGTCAACTCCTCCAGTCCGAGTCAACTCCTCCAGTCCGAGTCAACTCCTCCAGTCCCAGAGTCAACTCCTCCAGTCCGAGTCAACTCCTCCAGTCCCAGAGTCAACTCCTCCAGTCCCGAGTCAACTCCTCCAGTCCAGAGTCAACTCCTCCAGTCCGAGTCAACTCCTCCAGTCCCAGAGTCAACTCCTCCAGTCCGAGTCAACTCCTCCAGTCCAAGAGTCAACTCCTCCAGTCCCAGAGTCAACTCCCACTGTCCGAGTCAACTCCTCCAGTCCGAGTCAACTCCTCCAGTTCCAGAGTCAACTCCTCCAGTCCGAGTCAACTCCTCCAGACACAGAGTCAACTCCTCCAGTCCGAGTCAACTCCTCCAGTCGCAGAGTCAACTCCTCCAGTCCCAGAGTCAACTCCTCCAGTCCGAGTCAACTCCTCCAGTCCGAGTCAACTCCTCCACACCCAGAGTCAACTCCTCCAGTCCGAGTCAACTCCTCCAGTCCCAGAGTCAACTCCTCCAGTCCGAGTCAACTCCTCCAGTCCCAGAGTCAACTCCTCCAGTCCGAGTCAACTCCTCCAGTCCGAGTCAACTCCTCCAGTCCGAGTCAACTCCTCCAGTCCCAGAGTCAACTCCTCCAGTCCGAGTCAACTCCTCCAGTCCGAGTCAACTCCTCCAGTCCCAGAGTCAACTCCTCCAGTCCGAGTCAACTCCATCATTCAGAGTCAACTCCTCCAGTCCCAGAGTCAACTCCTCCAGTCCGAGTCAACTCCTCCAGTCCGAGTCAACTCCTCCAGTCCCAGAGTCAACTCCTCCAGACCCAGAGTCAACTCCTCCAGTCCCAGAGTCAACTCCTCCAGTCCCAGAGTCAACTCCTCCAGTCCGAGTCAACTCCTCCAGTCCCAGAGTCAACTCCTCCAGTCCAGAGTCAACTCCTCCAGTCCGAGTCAACTCCTCCAGTCCCAGAGTCAACTCCTCCAGTCCGAGTCAACTCCTCCAGTCCCAGAGTCAACTCCTCCAGTCCGAGTCAACTCCTCCAGCCCCAGAGGCAACTCCTCGGGTCCCAGAGTCAACTCCTCCAGTCCGAGTCAACTCCTCCAGTCCGAGTCAACTCCTCCAGTCCAGAGTCAACTCCTCCAGTCCCAGAGTCAACTCCTCCAGTCCGAGTCAACTCCTCCAGTCCCAGAGTCAACTCCTCCAGTCCGAGTCAACTCCTCCAGTCCCAGAGTCAACTGCTCCAGACCCAGAGACAACTCCTCCAGCCCCAGAGGAAAACTCCTCCGGTCCCAGAGACAACTCCTCCAGTCCGAGTCAACTCCTCCAGTCAAAGAGTCAACTCCTCCATTCCGAGTCAACTCACCCTACCCGAGTCAACTCCTTCAGTCCGATCAACTCCTCCAGTCCGAGTCAACTCCTCCAGTCCGAGTCAACTCCTCCAGTCCCAGAGTCAACTCCTCCAGTCCGAGTCAACTCCTCCAGTCCGAGTCAACTCCTCCAGTCCCAGAGTCAACTCCTCCAGTCCGAGTCAACTCACCCTGCTTGAGTCAAATCCTCCAGTCCCAGAATCAAACCCTCCAGTCCGAGTCAACTCCTCCAGTCCCAGAGTCAACTCCTCCAGTCCGAGTCAAATCACCCAGCTTGAGTCAACTCCTTCAGTCAGAGTCAAATCCTCCAGTCCGAGAGTCAACTCCTCCAGTCCGAGTCAACTCCTCCAGTCCCAGAGTCAACTCCTCCAGTCCGAGTCAACTCCATCATTCTGAGTCAACTCCTCCAGACCCAGAGTCAACTCCTCCAGACCCAGAGTCAACTCCTCCAGTCCGAGTCAACTCCTCCAGTCCGAGTCAACTCCTCCAGTCCGAGTCAACTCCTCCAGTCCCAGAGTCAACTCCTCCAGTCCCAGAGACAACTCCTCCAGTCCCAGAGTCAACTCCTCCAGTCCGAGTCAACTCCTCCAGTCCGAGTCAACTCCTCCAGTCCCAGAGTCAACTCCTCCAGACCCAGAGTCAACTCCTCCAGTCCCAGAGTCAACTCCTCCAGTCCGAGTCAACTCCTCCAGTCCCAGAGTCAACTCCTCCAGTCCCAGAGTCAACTCCTCCAGTCCGAGTCAACTCCTCCAGTCCCAGAGTCAACTCCTTCAGTCCGAGTCAACTCCTCCAGCCCCAGAGGCAACTCCTCCCGTCCCAGGGTCAACTCCTCCAGTCCGAGTCAACTCCTCCAGTCCGAGTCAACTCCTCCAGTCCGAGTTAACTCCTCCAGCACCAGAGTCAACTCCTCCAGTCCGAGTCAACACCCCCTGTCCGAGTCAACTCCTTCAGTCCGAGTCAACTCCTCCAGCCCCAGAGGCAACTCCTCCGGTCCCAGAGTCAACTCCTCCAGACTGAGTCAACTCCTCCAGTCCGAGTCAACTCCTCCAGACCCAGAGTCAACTCCTCCAGTCCGAGTCAACTCCTCCAGTCCGAGTCAACTCCTCCAGTCCGAGTCAACTCCTCCAGTCCGAGTCAACTCCTCCAGTCCCAGAGTCAACTCCTCCAGTCCCAGAGTCAACTCCTCCAGTCCGAGTCAACTCCTCCAGTCCCAGAGTCAACTCCTCCAGTCCCAGAGTCAACTCCGCCAGTCCGAGTCAACTCCTCCAGTCCCAGAGTCAACTCCTCCAGTTTGAGTCAACTCCTCCAGTCCAAGAATGAACTCCTCCAGACCCAGAGACAACTCCTCCAGCCCCAGAGGCAACTCCTCCAGTCCCAGAGACAACTCCTCCAGTCCGAGTCAACTCCTCCAGTCCGAGTCAACTCCTCCAGTCCGAGTCAACTCCTCCAGTCCAGAGTCAACTCCTCCAGTCCGAGTCAACTCCTCCAGTCCCAGAGTCAACTCCTCCAGTCCGAGTCAACTCCTCCAGTCCCAGAGTCAACTCCTCCAGTCCCAGAGTCAACTCCTCCAGCCCCAGAGGCAACTCCTCCAGTCCCAGAGTCAACTCCTCCAGTCCGAGTCAACTCCTCCAGTCCCAGAGTCAACTCCTCCAGTCCGAGTCAACTCCTCCAGTCCGAGTCAACTCCTCCAGTCCGAGTCAACTCCTCCAGTCCGAGTCAACTCCTCCAGTCCGAGTCAACTCCTCCAGTCCCAGAGTCAACTCCTCCAGTCCGAGTCAACTCCTCCAGTCCCAGAGTCAACTCCTCCAGTCCCAGAGTCAACTCCTCCAGTCCGAGTCAACTCCTCCAGTCCGAGTCAACTCCTCCAGTCCCAGAGTCAACTCCTCCAGTCCGAGTCAACTCCTCCAGACCCAGAGTCAACTCCTCCAGTCCGAGTCAACTCACCCTGCTTGAGTCAACTCCTTCAGTCCGAGTCAACTCCTCCAGTCCCAGAGTCAACTCCTCCAGTCCGAGTCAACTCCTCCAGTCCCAGAGTCAACTCCTCCAGTCCGAGTCAACTCCATCATTCTGAGTCAACTCCTCCAGTCCGAGTCAACTCCTCCAGTTCCAGAGTCAACTCCTCCAGTCCGAGTCAACTCCTCCAGTCCGAGTCAACTCCTCCAGTCCGAGTCAACTCCTCCAGTCCCAGAGTCAACTCCTCCAGTCCCAGAGTCAACTCCTCCAGTCCCAGAGTCAACTCCTCCAGTCCGAGTCAACTCCTCCAGTCCGAGTCAACTCCTCCAGTCCCAGAGTCAACTCCTCCAGACCCAGAGTCAACTCCTCCAGTCCCAGAGTCAACTCCTCCAGTCCGAGTCAACTCCTCCAGTCCCAGAGTCAACTCCTCCAGTCCGAGTCAACTCCTCCAGTCCGAGTCAACTCCTCCAGTCCCAGAGTCAACTCCTCCAGTCCGAGTCAACTCCTCCAGTCCGAGTCAACTCCTCCAGCCCCAGAGGCAACTCCTCCGGTCCCAGAGTCAACTCCTCCAGTCCCAGAGTCAACTCCTCCAGTCCGAGTCAACTCCTCCAGTCCGAGTCAACTCCTCCAGTCCGAGTCAACTCCTCCAGTCTGAGTCAACTCCTCCAGTCCAAGAATGAACTCCTCCAGACCCAGAGACAACTCCTCCAGCCCCAGAGGCAACTCCTCCAGTCAGAGGCAAATCCTCCAGTCCGAGTCAACTCCTCCAGTCAAAGAGTCAACTCCTCCATTCCGAGTCAACTCACCCTACCCGAGTCAACTCCTTCAGTCCGATCAACTCCTCCAGTCCGAGTCAACTCCTCCAGTCCGAGTCAACTTCTCCAGTCTGAGTCAAATCCTCCAGTCCCAGAATCAACTCCTCCAGTCCGAGTCAACTCACCCTGCTTGAGTCAAATCCTCCAGTCCCAGAATCAAACCCTCCAGTCCGAGTCAACTCCTCCAGTCCCAGAGTCAACTCCTCCAGTCCGAGTCAAATCACCCAGCTTGAGTCAACTCCTTCAGTCAGAGTCAAATCCTCCAGTCCGAGAGTCAACTCCTCCAGTCAGAGTCAACTCCTCCAGTCCGAGAGTCAACTCCTCCAGTCCGAGTAAACTCCATCATTCTGAGTCAACTCCTCCAGACCCAGAGTCAACTCCTCCAGTCCGAGTCAACTTCTCCAGTCTGAGTCAACTCCTCCAGTCCGAGTCAACTCCTCCAGTCCCAGAGTCAACACCTCCAGACCCAGAGACAACTCCTCCAGTCCCAGAGTCAACTCCTCCAGTCCGAGTCAACTCCTCCAGTCCGAGTCAACTCCTCCAGTCCCAGAGTCAACACCTCCAGTCCGAGTCAACTCCTCCAGTCCGAGTCAACTCCTCCAGTCCCAGAGTCAACTCCTCCAGTCCGAGTCAACTCCTCCAGTCCCAGAGTCAACTCCTCCAGTCCGAGTCAACTCCTCCAGCCCCAGAGGCAACTCCTCCCATCCCAGGGTCAACTCCTCCAGTCCCAGAGTCAACTCCTCCAGTCCGAGTCAACTCCTCCATTCCGAGTCAACTCCTCCAGTCCCTGAGTCAACAGCTCCAGTCTGAGTCAACTCCTCCAGGCCCAGAGTCAACTCCTCCAGTCCGAGTCAACTCCTCCAGTCCCAGAGTCAACTCCTCCAGTCCGAGTCAACTCCTCCAGTCCCAGAGTCAACTCCTCCAGTCCGAGTCAACTCCTCCAGTTCAGAGTCAACTCCTCCAGTCCCAGAGTCAACTCCTCCAGTCCGAGTCAACTCCTCCAGTTCCAGTCAACTCCTCCAGTCCCAGAGTCAACCGCTCCATTCTGAGTCAACTCCTCCAGTACAAGTCAACTCCTTCAGTTCCAGTCAACTCCTCCAGTCCCAGAGTCAACTCCTCCAGTCCGAGTCAACTCCTCCAGTCCCAGAGTCAACTCCTCCAGTCCGAGTCAACTCCTCCAGTCCCAGAGTCAACTCCTCCAGTCCGAGTCAACTACTCCAGTTCCAGTCAACTCCTCCAGTCCGAGTCAACTCCTCCAGTCCCAGAGTCAACTCCTCCAGTCCGAGTCAACTCCTCCAGTTCCAGAGTCAACTCCTCCAGTCCCAGAGTCAACTCCTCCAGTCTGAGTCAACTCCTCCAGTCCCAGAGTCAACTCCTCCAGTCCCAGAGTCAACTCCTCCAGTCCGAGTCAACTCCTCCAGTCCGAGTCAACTCCTCCAGTCCGAGTGAACTCCTCCAGTCCCAGAGTCAACTCCTCCAGTTCCACTCAAACTCTCCAGTCCGAGTCAACTCCTCCAGTCCCAGCCCAGAGTCAACTCCTCCAGTCCGAGTCAACTCCTCCAGTCCCAGAGTCAACTCCTCCAGTCCGAGTCAACTCCTCCAGTCCCAGAGTCAACTCCTCGGGTCCCACAGTCAACTCCTCCAGTCTGAGTTAACTCCTCCATTCCGAGTCAACTCCTCCAGTCCGAGTCAACTCCTCCAGTCCCAGAGTCAACTCCTCCAGTCCCAGAGGCAACTCCTCCAGTCCCAGAGTCAACTCCTCCAGTCCGAGTCAACTCCTCCAGTCCCAGAGTCAACTCCTCCAGTCCCAGAGTCAACTCCTCCAGTCCCAGAGTCAACTCCTCCAGTCCCAGAGTCAACTCCTCCAGTCCGAGTCAACTCCTCCAGTCCCAGAGTCAACTCCTCCAGTCCCAGAGTGAACTCCTCCAGTTCCAGTCAACTCCTCCAGTCCCAGAGTCAACTCCTCCAGTCCGAGTCAACTCCTCCATTCCGAGTCAACTCCTCCAGCCCCAGAGTCAACTCCTCCAGTCCCAGAGTCAACTCCTCCAGTCCCAGAGTCAACTCCTCCAGTCCGAGTCAACTCCTCCAGTCCGAGTCAACTCCTCCAGTCCCAGAGTCAACTCCTCCAGTCCGAGTCAACTCCTCCAGTCCCAGAGTCAACTCCTCCAGTCCCAGAGTCAACTCCTCCAGCCCCAGAGGCAACTCCTCCAGTCCCAGAGTCAACTCCTCCAGTCCGAGTCAACTCCTCCAGTCCCAGAGTCAACTCCTCCAGTCCGAGTCAACTCACCCTACCCGAGTCAACTCCTTCAGTCCGAGTCAACTCCTCCAGTCCAGAGTCAACTCCTCCAGTCCGAGTCAACTCCTCCAGTCTGAGTCAACTCCTCCAGTCCCAGAGTCAACTCCTCCAGTCCGAGTCAACTCACCCTGCTTGAGTCAAATCCTCCAGTCCCAGAATCAAACCCTCCAGTCCGAGTCAACTCCTCCAGTCCCAGAGTCAACTCCTCCAGTCCGAGTCAAATCACCCAGCTTGAGTCAACTCCTCCAGTCAGAGTCAAATCCTCCAGTCCGAGAGTCAACTCCTCCAGTCCGAGTCAACTCCTCCAGTCCAAGAGTCAACTCCTCCAGTCCGAGTAAACTCCATCATTCTGAGTCAACTCCTCCAGACCCAGAGTCAACTCCTCCAGTCCGAGTCAACTCCTCCAGTCCGAGTCAACTCCTCCAGTCCGAGTCAACTCCTCCAGTCCCAGAGTCAACTCCTCCAGTCCCAGAGTCAACTCCTCCAGTCCCAGAGTCAACTCCTCCAGTCCGAGTCAACTCCTCCAGTCCGAGTCAACTCCTCCAGTCCCAGAGTCAACTCCTCCAGTCCGAGTCAACTCCTCCAGTCCGAGTCAACTCCTCCAGTCCCAGAGGCAACTCCCCCTGTCAAAGTCAACTCCTCCAGTCCCAGAGTCAACTCCTCCAGTCCGAGTCAACTCCTCCAGCCCCAGAGGCAACTCCTCCCATCCCAGGGTCAACTCCTCCAGTCCCAGAGTCAACTCCTCCAGTCCGAGTCAACTCCTCCAGTCCGAGTCAACTCCTCCAGTCCCAGAGTCAACTCCTCCAGTCCGAGTCAACTCCTCCAGTCCCAGAGTCAACTCCTCCAGTCCGAGTCAACTACTCCAGTTCCAGTCAACTCCTCCAGTCCGAGTCAACTCCTCCAGTCCCAGAGTCAACTCCTCCAGTCCGAGTCAACTCCTCCAGTTCCAGAGTCAACTCCTCCAGTCCCAGAGTCAACTCCTCCAGTCCGAGTCAACTCCTCCAGTTCCAAGTCAACTCCTCCAGTCCCAGAGTCAACTCCTCCATTCTGAGTCAACTCCTCCAGTACAAGTCAACTCCTTCAGTTCCAGTCAACTCCTCCAGTCCCAGAGTGAACTCCTCCAGTTCCAGTCAACTCCTCCAGTCCCAGAGACAACTCCTCCAGTCCGAGTCAACTCCTCCAGTCCCAGAGTCAACTCCTCCAGTCCGAGTCAACTACTCCAGTTCCAGTCAACTCCTCCAGTCCGAGTCAACTCCTCCAGTCCCAGAGTCAACTCCTCCAGTCCGAGTCAACTCCTCCAGTTCCAGAGTCAACTCCTCCAGACCCAGAGTCAACTCCTCCAGTCTGAGTCAACTCCTCCAGTTCCAGTCAACTCCTCCAGTCCCAGAGTCAACTCCTCCAGTCCGAGTCAACTCCTCCAGTTCCAGTCAACTCCTCCATTCCGAGTGAACTCCTCCAGTCCCAGAGTCAACTCCTCCAGTTCCACTCAAACTCTCCAGTCCGAGTCAACTCCTCCAGTCCCACAGTCAACTCCTCCAGTCCCAGCCCAGAGTCAACTCCTCCAGTTCCAGTCAACTCCTCCAGTCCCAGAGACAACTCCTCCAGTCCGAGTCAACTCCTCCAGTCCCAGAGTCAACTCCTCCAGTCCCAGAATCAACACCTCCAGACCCAGAGACAACTCCTCCAGTCCCAGAGTCAACTCCTCCAGTCCGAGTCAACTCCTCCAGTCCCAGAGTCAACTCCTCCAGTCAGAGTCAACTCCTCCAGTCCGAGTCAACTCCTCCAGTCCCAGAGTCAACTCCTCCAGTCCGAGTCAACTCCTCCAGTCCCAGAGTCAACTCCTCCAGTCCGAGTCAACTCCTCCAGCCCCAGAGGCAACTCCTCCCGTCCCAGAGTCAACTCCTCCAGTCCCGGAGTCAACTCCTCCAGTCCCAGAGTCAACTCCTCCAGTCCGAGTCAACTCCTCCAGTCCCAGAGTCAACTCCTCCAGTCTGAGTCAACTCCTCCAGTCCCAGAGTCAACTCCTCCAGACCCAGAGACAACTCCTCCAGCCCCAGAGGCAACTCCTCCAGTCCCAGAGTCAACTCCTCCAGTCCGAGTCAACTCCTCCAGTCCCAGAGTCAACTCCTCCAGTCCGAGTCAACTCACCCTACCCGAGTCAACTCCTTCAGTCCGAGTCTACTCCTCCAGACCCAGAGTCAACTCCTCCAGTCCGAGACAACTCCTCCAATCCGAGTGAACTCCTCCAGTCTGAGTCAAATCCTCCAGTCCCAGAATCAACTCCTCCAGTCCGAGTCAACTCCTCCAGTCCCAGAGTCAACTCCTCCAGTCCGAGTCAACTCACCCTGCTTGAGTCAAATCCTCCAGTCCCAGAATCAAACCCTCCAGTCCGAGTCAACTCCTCCAGTCCCAGAGTCAACTCCTCCAGTCCGAGTCAACTCCTCCAGCTTGAGTCAACTCCTTCAGTCAGAGTCAAATCCTCCAGTCCGAGAGTCAACTCCTCCAGTCAGAGTCAATTCCTCCAGTCCGAGAGTCAACACCTCCAGTCCAAGTAAACTCCATCATTCTGAGTCAACTCCTCCAGACCCAGAGTCAACTCCTCCAGACCCAGAGTCAACTCCTCCAGTCCGAGTCAACTTCTCCAGTCTGAGTCAAATCCTCCAGTCCCAGAGTCAACTCCTCCAGTCCCAGAGTCAACTCCTCCAGACCCAGAGACAACTCCTCCAGTCCCAGAGTCAACACCTCCAGTCGAAGTCAACTCCTCCAGTCCGAGTCAACTCCTCCAGTCCCAGAGGCAACTCCTCCTGTCAAAGTCAACTCCTCCAGTCCCAGAGTCAACTACTCCAGTCCGAGTCAACTCCTCCAGCCCCAGAGGCAACTCCTCCCATCCCAGGGTCAACTCCTCCAGTCCCAGAGTCAACTCCTCCAGTCCGAGTCAACTCCTCCATTCCGAGTCAACTCCTCCAGTCCCTGAGTCAACTGCTCCAGTCTGAGTC